>NC_072009.2:66662500-66665000 GCF_028885655.2 Pongo abelii
GCGACCGAAGCCGGCCGGCGCGCCCGCCCCCGCCCGGGACGAGGGACCGCGACCGGGGCCGAGGCCCCGGCCCGGGCCCCCCCCCCGACCCGGGGAAAGGGGCGAGCGACCGGCGAGGCGGAGGTCGACCCGCGCCACACGTCGCACCGACGCCTGTCCGGGAGGGACCACCGGGCCGCGCTCGGGCGCACGCGCGCGCCGAACGGGGCAACGCCACGCGGGGAGGACGGGCTCTCCCCGACGCCGACGCCCGGGACGGACGCCTCGGGGAAGGGCCGCGGCAGGCCCGGGAAGCGAGGCGCACCCGGGGGCGCGCCGAACCGATTCGGAAGACAGGGCCGGGAGAAGACGACGAGACCCCGGGCGAGGCCGAGGCGAAGGGGAAGGCTCGAGAAAGGCGGCCGGCGGGGGAAGGGGACGCCGCGGGACCCCTCGGGCGCAGCCGACCGCGGCCGGGACACACGCGGGGGGTCTCACCGCCCGCAGCCTCCGAGCGCGAAGGCGGCCCCCGCGCGGCACCCGGAGCGGCCGACTCGACCTTCGGCGATCCGCGCGGCTCCCCCACACCGCCGCCGCAGTCGCGGCCAGCCCCCCGGAACCCTCTCTCTCCCGCACGCGCCACCGGCCGACCCCTAAGAAAACTCCTCTCCGGGAGCCCACCGGGGCCCAACGCCGGGGGGGCCGCCGACCCGGTCCCGAAGGCGCACGCCGGGGGACGGGGACACCGGGCCGACCAGCGGCCGGCGGCGACGCCCCCCGAGGCGGTGCCGGGTTCGGTCCCAGACGAGGCCACCACCGACGTCGAGCCGGCGAGCCGCTCGGGGAGGGGAGAGGATCGGCGGGCGGCGGGCGGGGAAGGGGGGCACAGGGAGCCAAGGGCCGGGGAACGCGAGGGCGAGGGCACCCGGGAGCCCGCAGAGCGGCGGCTCGGCGGGAGAAACCTCGGGCACGGCCGGGCCACCAGGAAAACACGGCCGCGGGATCCCACCGCCACCGACACGAGGGCGGTCCCGCGGCGCCCCGCCTGGGACGCCGGACGGCCCTCGGCACCCACCGAGACCCGCCTCACGAGCCCCGGGTCCCGCCACCGGGGGCCCCGAAGCGACCACAGCCACCAACCCGACGCCAGGGCCGCATCGCTCGTCATTCTCGTGCAGCCTCCGACCCGGTCCCGCTCCGGGAGACCGGCGCGTCCCCAGCGTGGGACGCTTTCCCGGGGCCAGGCGGCCCAACCCCGCGCCCACGCGCACGCGGTCGTCGGCACCGCTCGCGACTCGGCACGGGAGCGGGCGGAGAGCCGACTCGCGGCCGAGGTGGGGGTCACGCGCCGGACGGAAGGCCGCGCACACCCACCGCTCGCGGCGGCCGCGTCCCAACCCGCTGGGACGCCGGGCCCGGCCCGGCGGGATCCTCCCCCGACTCGGAAGGGGGAGGCGCGGGCCACACAGCAGGCGACGGGCCGCGCTCGGCCACCACCGCGGTGGCCGGCGGAACCCTCGCTCTCCCCACCCTCAACCCGTCGAGGGGGAAGCGGAGGAGGGTCCTCTGCGCGCGAGTCGCTACGACAGCGCTACCATAAGGCAGAAGGAGACAGAGGCGGCAGGCCGGGAGATCCGGCACCCCAAGGCACACCTCTCTCAGATCGCTAGAGAAGGCTTTCTCACCGAGGGTGGGTCACACTCCCCACCCGCCGGTCGCCCCTCGTCGGGCCCGCAGAGGCGCTCGGGGACGCCCGGGGAAGGGAGGGGGCCTGCGGTACGAGGAGAAGCGCGCCTGCGGCGACCTCGAGCGTTCGCGGTCAGGGCGGGGGGCCCGGCAGGCTCACAAGGCCCCCCCCGTCCACCCGCCTCCTGCGTCGCTTCCGAGGCAAAGCCACGCACGCGACCGGTCGGAGGCAGAACGGCAGCCCCTCGGCGGCCGGCCGGCGCACGCGCCACCGGCCCGCGCCCGCCGCGATCGCTCACACGGCCCTCGCGCACCCGCCAGAGGGGAGCACGGGACGTGCGCTCGCCGGACCCGGCGGCGCCCTTCCCCGCGCGGGAGGGGCGCGCATCTCATCTCACTCGACCGCCTCGAACCCCACGCCGACGGGCTCCCCTCGGGACCCACGCGCGGACACCGGAGGAGGGGACGCCGGGGGTGGGAGGGACACACCACCGCTCGGCCTCGGGCACCTGAGGGACAACCCGGAGCGCTCCAGGAGCACCGCAAAGGCCCGGGCGGAGCCAACGCTCGCGCGAAACCCCCGAGAGGGCAGCACGACGGGCCGGCGGGACGGCACCCCCACCGCCGCGGAGGGGGCCCGCCCGCAAGTCGACGACCGCGGGAGGCGAGAGCGAGGGGTGCCCGCCGCGTCAGAGGACCCCGCCGACCCACCCCGCGAAGCGGAGAGCGGGGACGGGACAGCCAGGTCAGGCCGGGTTCCGCACCCCACGCCTTCCCAACGCACCACCGGCAGGCGGACGGAGGAGAGGCAAGGGGCCCCCGCGGGCGGGGCGAG
>NC_072009.2:66670000-66682500 GCF_028885655.2 Pongo abelii
AGGTGATGCCCGACGTCTGCCAATGAGAGTGTCAGCCCGGAATGAATTGGGATCCCCTTGGGGGGGGCGGGGAAGGATGTGCGGGGAAGGATGGAGGCGATTCCCCACAACTAATCGACCAGGGCCCCTGGGGGGACACAGCCTAAGTCCCCACCCATCGGATCATCTGGAACTTCCGTCCAGAGACGAGAGACCGACTGGGAATTCTCTCAGTCAAGGTCCAAACCGAAAAGAATCACCGGCACAGACACCAGGACTAAGGCAATTTCTCAAAGACTGGTTTCTGTGTTTTGGGTGAATCCGTGTATTTCTGTATCACAAAATTACCTATTTCGAACGCTACGATTTTTCTCCTCCTTTCGTGTCCCGTCCTGTGATACACAGACCAGGGGACTCCTCAGCTCACAGTCCATGAGGCCAGAAGATGACGTCCCAAATTTCTATTTAGAATGAATTTAAGCAGGCCAGCCAAAGCCAAACACTCTGCCCTGAAACTATCGGGAAGACAAGCGGGGGGGGGGGGGGGGGCGGAGGCGGGAGTCTGGGCGCGGTAGGCTCGTGCCTGTCATCCCCGCACTCTTGGGAGGCCGAGCGCAGGTGGATCCTTCGATCCAAGCCTTGGCAACATGGTGAGACCTCGTCTCAAACAAAAATACAAAAACTAACTGGTTCCATAACCTGGACTCAAAGTTAATAAATAGATAAATAGGCCGGGGGCGGTGGCTCACGCCTGTCATCCCAGCACTGTGGGAGGCCGAGGCGGACGGATCACGGGGTCAGGAGATCGAGACCATCCTGGCTACCACAGTGAATACCCATCTCTACTCAAAATACAAAAAAGTAGCCAGGTACGGTGGCGGGCGCCTGTAGTCCCAGCTACTCGGGAGGCTGAGGCAGGAGAATGGCGTGAAACCGGGAGGCAGAGCTTGCAGTGAGCCGAGATCGCGCCGCTGCCCTCCAGCCTGGGCAACAGAGCGAGAGTCTGTCTCGAAAATAAATAAATAAATAAATAAATAAATAAATAAATAAATGAATGAATGAATGAATGAATGAATAAAGAATAGCAAATAAATAAATACATTAAAATTGAAAACTAAAAAAAAATAAAAATAAAAAAGTGTAGCCGGCCGGGCGCGATGGCTCACGCCTGCCATCCCAGCACTTTGGGAGGCCGAGGTGGGGAGATCACCTGGGGTCGCCAGTTCGAGACCAGCCTGACCCACATGGAGAAATGCCGTCTCTACTAACAATACAAAATCAGCCGGGTGTGGTGGCCCATGCCTGTAATCCCAGCTACTCTCAGGAGGCTGAGGCAGGAGAATCGCTTGAACACGGCAGGTGGAGGTTGCGGTGAGCCGAGATGGTGCCACTGCACTCCAGCGTGGGCACCAAGAGTGACACTCCGTCCCAAGGAAAAAAAAAATGAAGTGCTGTATTCTGTTATTTCTGCTTCCTGCCCTGAGAAGAACATAGTACAACTGTTGCCTGCCAGCCTGCCTGCCTGCCTGCCTGCCTGCCTGCCTCCCTGCCTGCCTGCCTGTGACAGGGCCTCACTCTGTCTTTCGCCCAGACTGGAGCACAGTGACACCATTATGGCTCGCTCACTGCAGCCTCAACCTCCCCAGGGTTAGGCGATTCCTCAAGGGATCCTACGGCCTCGGCCTCCCAAAGCGTTGGGGTTACAGGCGTGAGCCACCAGCACCCGGCCTGAGTTAATACGTCTGGTCTCACTACGTCCTCACCACACACCCATGAAGAACTCAAGTCAAGAGAGAGTCGGCAAGAGACTCTCAGCATTCTCTCCTGAAAGCACGAGTGTCCCGAGCGCCTGTGGTTTCAGGTGGCCGCGCGTAGAGGAGAGATCGCCAATGTTTCCAGAGAGGTGCGAGCCACAGTCATTCGAGGGCATCCGAGCACGAGATGGGGTTTCTGACAGCGACTTAAGGGCCAGGAAGGGCCAGAATCTGCCGAGGCCCGTGTTCCAGGGTGGGGCCGATGGAACCCAAGGTAGAGGGAGTCAGCGGTCCGCACGGAGAGAGCTCCAGCCCTAGGCCCCGCTGTGCAGACCGAATCAGAAGGAAGAGAGTCCTTCGTCCTACATGCCACATCCCTCACATCCCCCCACTGAACTTGGGAGCGGATCCGTGTTCCAAACACGAGGTGACTCTCGGTTTGCAATGGATCACAAGGGGCCGGGCTTTCCAGAGTCGGCAGGATAGAGAAGTCATTCTGGCTCGGCCTCCCCCATCCCCCGGGAACGGTCCCGCTGGTGACTTTAAACGAGCCGGGGCTGGCCTGGCCGGGCCATAGCCGCTACGGGAGTGGGGTGGCGGTGGGGTGCGGGCGGTGTGGGGTGGGGGGATGCCTGAGGCACTGCAGAAAGTGGGCCTGAGCCTCGAGGATGACGGTGCTGCAGGAACCCGTCCAGGCTGCTCTATGGCAAGCACTAAAACCGCTGCGCTTACCGAGATGCGGTTTTCCTCGCAGAACGCCTTTATGCAGAAGTACACTCAGAAGAAGCCTTGTTTTCACTGGTGACCTGTCCTTACCCCTCAGGAAAGGCCTATAAAGCATATAGACTCTGGAAAGGACACAGTGGTACTGCACCGCCATGCAAATACCGGCTTGCAAAATGTTGCGTGGATCTCAGCAAGCTTGCAGAAGGGGAACACATCTTATCGGGCGGAGTGTTTCCTAAGCAGAAAAGCCATGACGATATTTTTACTGAGTCTGGTGATTCAGCTCGCTTTACTCTCTCATTGCCGGGACACGCATATCGCAAGACAGATCGGCTTGCCAAAGGATCAGAATGTGACCAACAGGGCCTTAGTTGAAATCCTTTCCTCTGGTATCCCTTTGAATCATTATGTGAAGTAGGTGGAAAAGCAAGATCCTGACCAAACACTTCCATTCACGTCTTTACAGAACTTTGGCAACTGTCTGTCCAAGTGTTGCCCCACACAAGTACCTCGTCCTAGCTTATGTCACAGACAGCCTGAGACCGTTCTTACGGAAACACCCCAGGACACCATTGAATTAAACAGATTGAGTTTAGAATCTTCCAATTCAAAGTACTCCTTGAATACAGATTCCCCAGGGTCTTCTATGGATTCAGCTGTCATTTCACCTGATACTGTCCCACTGGGAACGGGAACTTCCATGTGATCTACACAGGTGCAAAATGAACCAAACACCGGTCGAAGTTTATTAGGAGGGCCAGCAGCTGTTGGTCCATTCACCCCAAGTGTTGGGACTTTGCCAGTAGAAACCTCGAGTCCCGGAGATGGATCCTATTTACAAAACTACACCGCTTTGAGACACCTTCTGTAATTGACGTGCCATCCACCGGAGCCCCTTCAAAAAAGTCTGTTGCCAGAATCGGCCAAACCGGAACACAGTCTGTCTTCTCGCAGAGGGGAATCAGCCGAAAGGTCACTCCAATTCTTGCAAAAACACAAAGTTCTGGTCCACAAACGAGTGGAACGCCTCAGGTGTTGAGCCCCACTATGGCGTCTCCCCCAAATGCACGACCTCGAAGAAATTCGCGACTCTTGATTAGTGACAGCTCCACAACCAAGGATAATAGGAAAAAACTTAAAATGAAGTTTCCACCTGAAATCCCAAGCAGAAAAACAAAAAGTAGAACTAATAAAGGAGGTACACCACAACCTAACATAAACGATAGCCTGGAAATGACAAAACTGGACTCTTCCATCGTTTCAGAAGAGAAAAGAGCCGCAATCACACCTCAGATTCAGGCTTTTCATCTACAAAAAGCAGCAGCAGAAGGCTTGATGAGCCTTCTTCGTGAAAGGGGGAAAGGTTATTTAGCTTTGTGTTCTTACCACCGCAAAGAAGCTATCCATATTTTGAGCCATCTACCTTCTCACCACTAGAATACCGGTTGGGTACTGCGCCAAATTGGAAGGGCCCGTTTTCAACTTTCAGAGTCCGTGCGACCTGAAAGAATATTCTCAGAGGTTAGAAGGAGGGAGAATTATAGAGTGGAAGGCATGGAGATCTACACTACAACACTTTGGCATCCTCCAAAAGATGTTGCTCTTTCAGTTCTGTCGAAAGACTTCACAGACATGGATAAAAGTTCTCCAGCCAGAGGCCTGGTGTGCTGCAGGGACCCGTTGCAGTCTGCAACGGGAACAGGATATTGCCATTAAATTCTTCCAGAGAACTATCGAAGTGGATCCAAATGATGCTTACGCCTATACCGTCTTAGGGCGTGAGTGTGTCTTCACTGAAGAATTGGACAAAGCCTTAGCTTGATTTCGAAATGCTCTCAGAGTCAGTCCTAGACATTGCAATGCATGGTAAGTGGTCAGGAAGCATAAAGACAACAATACCGGTTGGGTACTGCGCCAAATTGGAAGGGCCCGTTTTCAACTTTCAGAGTCCATGCGACCTGAAAGAATATTCTCAGAGGTTAGAAGGAGGGAGAATTATAGAGTCGAAGGCATGGAGATCTACACTACAACACTTTGGCATCCTCCGAAAGATGTTGCTCTTTCAGTTCTGTCAAAAGACTTCACAGACATGGATAAAAGTTCTCCAGCCAGAGGCCTGGTGTGCTGCAGGGACCCGTTGCAGTCTGCAACGGGAACAGGATATTGCCATTAAATTCTTCCAGAGAACTATCGAGGTGGATCCAAATGATGCTTACGCCTATACCGTCTTAGGGCGTGAGTGTGTCTTCACTGAAGAATTGGACAAAGCCTTAGCTTGATTTCGAAATGCTATCAGAGTCAGTCCTAGACATTGCAATGCATGGTGAGTGGTCAGGAAGCGTAAAGACAAAGTCTTACGGATGGTGCCGGTACTCGCTAATTTTTCTTGTTAGATAGCTCTTTATTGTCATGAATTTGGTGACGAATACTTAGGGATGGTACACGCTGGTCAATAACTTCTAACTAAGATGTTTTCTTATGAAATGTATGTCTTGAACAAACTCTTAAATGAACTCATGATAATAGAATACCAGATCCTTATACTCAACAGTTTCTGTCTTCTACCAGACTTTTGCAGATACCGTAGTTGTCTTTAGGGTGTGTGTGTGTGTGTGTGTGTGTGTGTGTGTTTCTTTAGTTTTGTTACTTGATTTGTTACTTTTTGTTCGAGCACCGCAGCGGTGATGGGGACAAAAAGGGCTTGGGAGATTGGGAAGGAATAGCATCATTCACTTATTGGATAATAGAAAAAAATATGGAAACGATTCACTAGCTGCTGCTTTGTGACAGTGTTCCAGTCTATGGCGTTACTATGAAGAACTGAGCGTCCCCTTTTATTCAGCGGTCTCTCTGTTTCACTGTTTTGTGCTTGTGTGTCAGTAGACACACAGGAAATGTCTACCTGGGTCGTATGGTTATCAACTGAATAAGATATGAAAAAGCGTGGTCCTACTTCCGCCTCAACACCATACTGACTGTTGACATTTATTGTATTTTTCTGGGCTGACTTAATAGTTAAAACCTCAAGAGAAGGCCGGGCGCGGTGGCTCACGCCTGTCATCCCGGCACTCTGGGAGGCCGAGGCGGGCGGGTCACAAGGTCAAGGGATCGAGACCATCCCGGCCAACATGGTGAAACCCCGCCTCTATTAAAAGTAGAAAAATTAGCTGGGCGTGGTGGTGGGCCCCTGTGGTCCCAGCTACTCGGGAGGCTGAGGCGGGAGAATCTCTTGAACCCGGAGAGGTGGAGGTTGCAGTGAGCCGAGATCACGCCATTGCGCTCCACGCTGGGCGACAGAGCGAGACGCCCCCTCAAGAAAAGAAAATTAAAAAAAAAATAAATACATAAATGAATATCAAGAGAAAGTATAATTCTGAAGTCATAAGCCTGTGGTCGTTTTCTTGTCAGATACGGTTATCTTTGGGGTGGGTTAATTGTTACAGCAGTGGAGTTTTTTCATTGGATTTGCTTCTGAATCTGAAGCATTAGATTACTAAAACATTTTTTGATTTGTGACTATGTTGTTTAGTGGGTGATATCTCATTCTGCTGTAGTAGTTACATCTCCTGAAAGATGGCCAAAAACATAATAGTGCTAGCTATCGCTGACCAATGTAACAATCAACTTGCCGATACTGCCTTCTCTTCCGACGGCCGTGTTCTCCGTGACATTTTAAGAACTCAGTTCTTCATGAGACTTGTGTTGTTTTTTGATTTTTTCCCAAGTCTGGTTGATCCTTGTGTCGTTTGCTTTTTAAATGTGTATCGTCCGTTCAGCTATTTCGCAGGAGTCGCATTCTTAAAAAAACTTAACCGTATCAAAAATTGTGTTTAAAGGAGGATTATTCAGATCGGCAAGCTTTTACTAGGAAGAGTTTAAATGCTGACATATTTAGGTAGCTCTCAATACTGAGCCACTTTATTCTAACTACAAAATAGATAGCCGTTCTTTTGTTTTCACTTTGACTATCACTAGCACGGTGTTTAATACCTTTTCTTCATCTCTAACACAATGATAATGATATAGGAAGCCACTCAAATCAAGCAGATATGTTGTGCTTTTAAGAAAAAAAAAAAAAAAAGTCTTTCTGTGGCACAGAACGAGGAGGTGTGGCTGGAATCTAGAATCTGCAGTGAAAACCAATGAAAGAGGGCGAAACCCCGCGTCTACTAAAAAGAAAAAAATGAGCCGGCCACGGTGGCAGTCTCTCTGGTTCAAGTGCAGGAGAATGACTGGAACCCAGGAGGCAGAGGTTGCCGTGAGCTGAGATCACGCCACTGCACTCCGGCATGGGGGACAGAGCAAGACTCCATCTCAGAAACAAACAAACACACAAAGCCAATAAAGGTGTTTCATTCAACCCGTCAGGCTCAGGTCTCTCGAACAGGATACCTCCGGCCCCCGGAGGAAACGTCGAGGGGTGGGGTGGAATCTATTTTGTGGCCTCAAGGGAGGGTGTGAGAGGTAGTCCCGCTGCAGGCAAGCGGTGATGGCCTAAGGAAGCCCCTCCGCCCAAGAAGCGATATTCATTTCGAGCCTGTCAGCCACCCGAGAGGGAGACTCGGGCTCTCTGCAGACCCCGCAACCCCCACCCCAGCCCCACCCCCACCCCCACCCCCCCACCTCGTGAAATGGGCTCTCGCTCCGTCAGGCTCTGTTCACACCGTGTGGTTTTGTAACCTCCAGCGTGTGTGCGTGGGTTGCTTGGTGGGGTGGGGCCGGCTGTGGACAGAGGAGGGGATAAAGCGGCGGTGTCCCGTGGGTGCCCGGGACTTGGGATGTGGGACGTGGGACGTGGGTGGGGTGGCCAGAGCCTAGGGAACTCATCGCCTGTCAGGACGTCTCCCCTCCTAGTCCCCTCTCTGACCTATGCTCCACGTCTTCGCAGTTCAGTGGGGACCTTGTGGGTGGAGTCACCATCCCTTTGGACTGTAGCCGATGAAGGCCGGGCTCCTAAGGGTCTCCCCGGAGTCGGGGCCTTGGCCAGGCTCACAAGGATGCTGACGGTGACGGTTGGTGACGGTGATGTACGTTGGAGGCCTCGGGCCGACGCAGAGGTATCCATTTGACCTCGGTGGGACAGGCCAGCTTTGCGGAGTCCCGTGCGTCCTTCCAGAGACTCATCCAGCGCCAGCAAGCATGGTCCCGAGGGTCCCAGCTCCCAGCAGAGACACTTTTGTTCACACAGGATCCCGGACAGGGAAGTTCTCAGCAGGCCTTAGGCCTCCTAGCCAAAAAGCCAAAACCACTTCTGGGATTTTTTTCAAAGAGCCAGTGGTTCCACAAGGGGCCGTGGGTACTTGTGGAAATGGAGAGAAGTGTTTGCGGATACATATTTGAGACCCAACGGGCAGGGCTCGGTCACAGGTCACGCAGGACACGGGCAGATGCACATTGAGAAAACCATCCCAGCACCCTAGGTGAACAGAGGTACGATTTTTCGAGACAGTCGAGGGAGAAGCAACCCCAGATTTGAGGGTTGGATCTTTATTCATATGTAGTACCTATGAGGTATCCAAGTCCAGAAATCAACTCGCCAGTTCTGTACAGCATTCTGTAGGGAGAGGAAATCTGGGATGTCAGAAGTTAAGAATTCAGGCCTTGGTAATGGATTAGATTAGATGTGCTTGAGCTTATTTTGCAAAAAAAAAAAAAAAAAAAAGAGAGGGCGGGAGATAGCGAGAGCCAGAGACCGAGACAGAGAGAGAGAGAGAGAGAGAGAGAGAGAGAGAGAGAGAGAGAGAGAGACAGAGAGAGACAGAGAGAGACAGACGGAGAGCGACAACGATACAGAAAGAGAGAAAGACAAAAAGAGAGAGAGACAGATAAAAAGACAGACAGAGAAAGACAGAGATGGACAGAGACAGAGAGAAACAGAAAGAGAGAGAAACAGACAGGAAGGGAGAGAGACAGAGAGAGACAGACAGACAGGCAGACAGACAGACAGGCAGAGAAAGAGAGTAAGAGTTAGACAGAAGGCAGACACACACACACACACACACACACACACACACAGAGACAGAGACAGACAGAGAGACAGAGAGAAAGAAAGAGACAGAGAGAGAGAAAGACAGACAGACAGAGAGAAACAGAGAGAAAGACAGACAGACAGAGAGAAACAGAGAGAAAGACAGACAGACAGACAGAGAGAAACAGACAGAGACAGAGAGAGAGAGAGACAGACAGACAGACAGACAGACAGACAGGGGGAGGCAGAGAGAGAGACAGGGAGAGAGAGAGAGAGAGAGAGACAGACAGACAGACAGAGACAGCCAGACAGCCAGACAGGCAGAGAAAGACAATAAGACAGAAGATAGACAGAGAGAGAGAGAGAGAGAGAGAAACAGACAGACAGGGAGAGAGAGAGACTAAGACAGAAGACAGACACAGTGAGAGAGAGAGAGAGAGAGAGAGAGACAGACACAGAGAGACAGAGAGAAAGAAAGAGACAGACAAAGAGACAGACAGAGAAAGACAGAGACAGACAGAGAGAGACGGAGAGAAACAGACAGACAGACAGGGAGAAAGAGAGAGACCGACAGACAGACAGGCAGAGAAAGGGAGTAAGACAGAAGGCAGACACAGTGAGAGAGACAGGTAAAGCGGGGGAGGGAGGGAGGGAGGGAGGGAGAGAGAGAGAAACAGACAGGCAGAGAGAGAGAGAGAGAGAGAGACAGAGAGAGAGAGAGAGAAACAGACAGGCAGAGAGAGAGAGAGAGAGAGAGAGAGAGAGAGACAGAGAGAGAGAGAGACACAGACAGGCAGAGAGAGAGAGAGAGACAGACAGGCGAGAGAGAGAGAGAGAGAGAGAGACAGACAGACAGGCAGAGAGAGAGAGACAGAGAGAGAGAGAAAAACAGACAGGCAGAGAGAGAGAGAGAGAGACAGAGACAGACAGAGAGACAGACAGAAAGAAAGAGACAGAGAGATGGAGAGAAACAGACAGACAGACAGAGAGAAACAGACAGAGAGAGAGAAAGACAGACAGACAGAGGGAAACAGACTGAAAGAGAGAGACAGACAGACAGGGAGAGAGAGAGAGAGACAGGGAGAGAGAGAGACAGACAGACAGAGAGAGACAGCCAGACAGCCAGGCAGAGAAAGACAATAAGACAGAAGATAGACAGAGAGAGAGAGAGAGAGAGAGAGACAGAGAGAGAAACAGACAGGCAGAGAGAGAGAGAGAGAGAGAAACAGACAGACAGGGAGAGAGAGAGACTAAGACAGAAGACAGACACAGTGAGAGAGAGAGAGAGAGATAGAGAGACAGACACAGAGAGACAGAGAGAAAGAAAGAGACAGACAGAGAAAGACAGAGAGAGACGGAGAGAAACAGACAGACAGACAGGGAGAGAGAGACAGAGAGAGAGAGACAGACCGACAGACAGACAGGCAGAGAAAGGGAGTAAGACAGAAGGCAGACACAGTGAGAGAGACAGGTAAAGAGAGGGAGAGAGAGAGAGAGCGAGCGACAGAGAAACAGACAGACAGGCAGAGAGAGAGAGAGAGAGAGAGACAGACAGGCAGAGAGAGAGAGACAGACAGACAGGCAGACAGAGAGAGAGAGAGACAGAGAGAGAGAAACAGACAGGCAGAGAGAGACAGACAGGAAGAGAGAGAGAGAGAGAGACAGAGAGAGAGAGAAATAGACAGGCAGAGAGAGAGAGAGAGAGACAGAGAGAGAGAGAGAAACAGACAGGCAGAGAGAGAGAGAGAGACAGAGAGAGAGAGAGAAACAGACAGGCAGAGAGAGAGAGAGAGACAGAGAGAGAGAAACAGACAGGCAGAGAGAGAGAGAGAGACAGAAACAGACAGGCAGAGAGAGAGAGAGACAGAGAGAGAGAGAGAGACAGACAGGCAGAGAGAGAGAGAGAGAGAGACGGAGAGAGAGAGAAACAGACAGGCAGAGAGAGAGAGAGACAGAGAGAGAGAGAAACAGACAGGCAGAGAGAGAGAGAGAGACAGAGAGAGAGAGAAACAGACAGGCAGAGAGAGACAGAGAGAGAGAGAGAGAAAAGACAGAGAGAGAAAGAGAGAAACAGAGACAGACAGAGAGACAGAGAGAGGGGGAGGAAGGGCGTGCTCGAGAAATAATTACACATATTTTATAATGCTTTTGATCCCATGAACGGTGGCCGGGTTATACTTTGAAAACAACAACAACAACAACAACAACAGCAACAAGAGCAGCAGCAGCAGCGAGAGCAGCAGCAGCATTCACCTACGGATTTCTAGAAAATAAGATGTTATGAAGGATAGTACACTTCCACCGGCTCTCACTGCACGTGGAGAGATTCAGAAAAGCGCTAGTTAACAACAGGAGAAAACAGCAGCTAACATGTCTTGGGGAAAATAGACGTCTTCCTGAAAACTGGGGATTTCTACTTCACCTGAAAAGAAATACATAGGCAAAGGGAAAAAGACGAACAAACACAAAACAAGCCAACAAACACGGACCAAGGCACCGTCCCTGGAAATCTTAAGTGAGCAAAGTGTTAGTTTTCAGAAAGCGTTTCTGTTTGGGGCAAACACTAAGAAGGCCCAGACTAGAGCTGTGACGCCTTTCCCGTTGTGAAACTGTGCCGGCTGGAGGGCGGAGAAACGAAAACATCCTGAGAATGGGTGATTGAGACCCAGCCAGGGTGAAGCTTTCTTAGGGAGGCAGGGAGGGAGGGAGGAAGGGAGGCTTGAGGAGGGAAGCTGGGGGAAAATCCCCACAACTGCAGACCCGCCCGCTTGCCCACGCGGGTCAAGGGCTATGCCATCGGCCCAAGCTGCCTCTGGGGAAGTGGGACCGTGCCGCCCCCATCTTCACAAACGGTGGCCACTGAGTGAGGCCTGAGGCCCAGCGATGCAAATGTCAGCCTGGCAAGAATGAGATCATCGCCGGCAAGGGGTGGGGGAAGGGGCGAGAAGACGGAGGCACACCGGGGCGGCTCTGGAAGGTTTCCAAGCAGGGTGTTGGGAGGCGGGGTGTGGGGGTTTCGGGGGGAACCCACCTCGCCGACTCACTAAATTAAGGTAAAGGGACGTGGGTAGTGGGGGGAGCCGGGGGGCAACTTGAAAATTAAACTGACCCTTCCTAAAGCCCAAGTAGGAGAGTCTATGCGCGGTCAAGAAACCAAAACACAAAGAAAAGTCAAGCGCCGATCAAAGAACAATAGGGCCCCCGCCAGGGCGGAGGTTCCCTAGGCAACGAGGGAGAGAGGGAGGGGCCTCCAGAAGGGAGAGAGAGAAACCAGTTGCCCCAGGCTCGGTGCAGCCGGCGAGACCTCCCTCCGTGTCTCCCCGACTTTCAGAAACAGTGGCCGCTAGGTGATGCCCGAAGACAACCGATGCCCGCAAATGTCAGTCAGCACAGAAAAGAATTTATTTTTTCATTCATTCATTTATTTATGTATTTATGTCTTTATTTATTTATTTATTTATTTATTTATTTATTTATTTAGAGACAGAGTCTCACTCACTCTACAGCCTGGGCTGTAGTGCAGTGGCGCGATCTCGGCTCCCTGCAGACTCCGCCTCCCAGGTTCAAGCGATTCTCCCGCCTCAGCCTCCGGAGGAGCTGGCATTCCAGGCGCCTGCCCCACCGCTCCCGACTCAGTTTTGTATTTTTAGTAGAGACGGGGTTTCGCCGTGTTGGCAAGGTTGGTCTGGAACTCCCAACCTCAGGTGATCCACCCGCCTCGGCCTCCCAAAGTGCTGGGATGACAGACGTGAGCCACCGCGCCCAGCCTTCACCGTTTCTTTTTAAGTCGAGGAGCTTATCAGGGAACTATGAGAAGTACGGACGCCACACGTGACAGGGAGAAAAGTCTGAAAATGCCCCTCGCATCCAAATGGGGACCCGGCCTCGACCTCCCGAAATCATACACCGATTGGGGAAGCCCAGCAAGGCCCGTCTGTCTAGATTCCTCTCGGCCTCTCTAAGCACCTAAGCACGCGCTGCTCACTTTCGCGGAAGGAGCAGGGCCCTCCCCGGCACGGGGGGTCTGACGGACTGACAGAGAAAGGGACAGACATAGAAAGACAGAGATGGAC
>NC_072009.2:66687500-66692500 GCF_028885655.2 Pongo abelii
TAAGGCATGAAAGAAAGAGGGGAAGAAGGAAAGGAAAAAGAAGAAAGAAAGAAAGAAGAAAAGAGAAGAAAAAAGAAGAAAAGAGAAGGGAAGAAAAGAAAGGAAAACGGGGAGGGGGCCTATGTCCTCGACCGGTGACCGCCCAGGATACAGCGGGTCACGGCCGACCGACCGAAGCCTCGACCCGCGGGGCCTCAAGCGATCTTCTCCTCATCGCAGCCTCTCAGCCGCGACGACAGGCGGCCATCACCAGGCACAAGTCACCTTCTAATAATATTACGATTCTATCGAGACAGGGTCTCGCTGCGTCATCCAGGCCGGATCGCCGTGGCACGATCTCAGCTCATCGCCACCTCGGCCTCCCCGGTCGGAGCCACTCGCCCGCCCCAGTCTCCCGAGCAGTCGTGATCCCAAGCCCAGGCCACCAGGCCCGGCTCACCGTTCTATTTTTCAGAGAGACGGGGTTTCGCCGCGTCGGCCAGCGCGGTCGGTCTGGAACTCCCGGCCTGAAGCGATCCAGCCGCCTCGGCCTCCCAAAGTGCCGGAGTGACAGGCGTGAGCTACCGTGCCCGGCCCAGACCGTCTCGTTCATACATCATAGAGAAGGGGTTTCGTCAGCCGACGGGTGGAGGGCGGGGTGGGTTTCACTCAGCCTGCGTACCGGGGAAAGGGTAAGTGAGTGTGCTTTGTGAACTAGATACGGAAATCGTGTGTGTGTGTGTGTGACAGAGAGAGAGAGAGAGAGAGAGAGAGAGAGAGAGAGAGAGAGAGAGAGAGAGAGAGACCGACGAATCCCACCATGAGGACCCGGAAACGGTGTCCGATTTGGGTCCCCGTGTAGTCACCTGTCTGTGTGTAGGTGACTGAGGATTCCACAAATGAAGGTCAGCAGTATCTATGGAGCTGTTTCTCCCTCTCATGCGTCTCATCCGTGTGGTGGAGAAAGGGGAGAAAAGTGGTCGTGACGGGAAGTCGTCTTCACGCCCGAGGAAGCCGAAGGCAGGCCGAGGGGAAGGAGGGCATCCCACGTGACAGCTCCACCCCCGCGCACCCTTTCCAACGCCGGGGCCGCCGGTCCACCCCGTACGACAACCCACCCCCAAGAACAGCACGGTCCGGAGCGGTCCAGTCTCATCCCATCCGGCCAACCCGGGGCATCCGGCGGAAGTGTTCGCCGGAGGGTCGGAAAGCAGCGTCCACGCGGTTCCCCCGGGGTCTCCCGGCAAAGGCCAGCCGGGGGAGGGTAGCGGGACGTGACGGGGGCCGGGGGCACGCGCCTCAGAGCTCCCCGGAAGGCGGCAGGTAGCCGGCGGGGGACGCCGAGCCAGAGACGTCCGGCGGGATCTAGATCCGGAAGCCGCGTCGGTCCTCTCCCACAGCTCTCCTACGGAAAATGCCACGGCGGCGGCGGCGGGAGCCTCGGCCGGGGGAGAAGCGGGGACAAGGGGGAGAGGGAAGGAGGCCCTCGGGAGGATTCAGCCACGAAAACCCACTCAGCCAAGCTCCCTCCGTCTCTCGGGGTCCAAGGGACACCCCGGGAGACGGCAAGAGACACGTTCACTCCGTGCTTTTCACCTCCGTCTTTATTTTTTTCATCTTTTCCATTTTACAAGAGGTGCGCATCTCAACAACCAGACGGTGGGTGTGAGGGGAGAAGCGTCAAGGGCAGGAGTTGGAGACCAGCGTGAGCAACTGAGCAACACAAGTAGGAGAGCCCAGCTGAAAGAGATGAAAAAGGAGGAGGAGGAGGAGGACGAGGACGAGGACGAGGAGGACGAGGAGGACAGGGGGAGTGGGTGGGGGGAGGAGAAGGAAAGAAAAGAAAAGAAAAAAAGAAAAAGAAAAGCAACCACCAAGAAAGTTAAAATCGTCCAACGGTCGGAAGCTCAAGACCAGGCTGACCAAGACGGAGAAACCCCATCCGTACTAAAAATATAAAAGTCAGCCGGGCACGATGGCGCTTCCCCGTCATTCCAGCTCCTCGGGAAGGCCAAGGCAGGAGGATCACTCGAACCCGGGAGGCGGAGGTCGCAGCGAGCCGAGATCACGCCATCGTAGTCCACCCTGGGCGACAAGAGTGAAACTCCGTCTGGAGGGGGAGGGGGAGGGGGAGGGGGAGGGGGAGGGGGAGGGGGAGGGGAGAGATCGGTGAGACGCGTCTCAAAATTTTATCTGTTCGCATTCCGCGTGCGTAAAACGGAAAGAACCGACCCACGAGAAATACGACCAGAGCGTACCGTGCCCACGCGTGTCATCCCAGCACTCCGGGAGGCCGACGTGGAAGGATGGCCGGAGCGTAGACGTTTGAGATCACCTCGACGTGTGAGACGACACCTGCAATAATAATAATCATAGAAGTTTAAAAAGCGATCACGTGTGCCCAGAGCGTGGACAACAAAGCGAGAGCACACCCGTACTAAAAAGAAGACGATTGACAGACAGACAGGCAAGCAGGCAGGCAGGCAGGCAGGCAGGCAGGCAGGCAGGCAGGGAACTATAGAATGAGCCAGGTGCAGCGTCTCACGCCTGTCACAGCAGCAGCGCGGGCGGCCGAGGCAGGCAGGCGGATCGCTCGAGAACAGGAGTCCGAGACCAGCCCGGGCCACACGACAGAACCCCAGACCCCATCTCACTCACATCCACACATACACAGATACCTGCCTCCCTACCTACGGAAAACGTGAGACATGAGAAAGAACATCAAAGTCACCCGGTGTGGTGGTGCACACCCGTAGTCCCAGGGAACGGGGACGGGAGGGATGAGACGCGGGACGGCCGCTCGGTCGGACGGTCGGTCGAAATCGTCGAGGCTGGGGTGATCCCGGGCGACAGAGGCAGAGGAAGACCCCGCCGGGAAGGCAGGGAAGGAAGGAAACCAATGAAACAAGCAAGCAAACGATGAACATGACAATGACCTAGAATAACCCATGAGAATAAAGAAGCAAATAAGAGGGTACGAATAAAGCTAAAAGGTAAGGTAATGAAGATGACAATCCACCGTTTTCTCTCCAGCCCAGCCCAGCCCAGCCCAGGTGGAGTGGAGGCGCGCGATCACAGCCCACGTTCGCCTCTGCCTCCCGGGCTTAAGAGATCCCTGTAGTCCCATCCCAGCTACTTGGGAGCCTGAGGTCACCAGAGCCCAGAGTGAGAAGATCAGGCAGGCCCCAAAAGAAAAGAAAATAAATACACGAACATTGTTAATCCATAATAAACGAAGGATATACATATACAGGTCTATGTAAATGACATGGGTGTTTACGTCATACACGTTCATCCATTAAAATTAACATCTATCCTATACACATGTATGAATGATGGAAATGTCTAGTTTTATCACTAGATATTTTCGTCGGTGTAGGTACGTGTCCGTGTGTCCATATCTACGTATCTATCTATCTAGATAGATATACGTATGCTCACACACAGCAGCGTGCAGAAAAGAAGATTGAAAACAAGAAGGAATCGGCCGGGCGCGGTGGCCGACACCCGTACTCCCGGCACGCTTTGGGAGGCCGAGGCGGGGGAGGGGGAGGGGTGGGGGGAATCGCTAGGTCAGGAGTTCGAGACCAGCCCGGCCAATATGGTGAAGTTCCGTCTTCGCTCAAAATACAAAAACTGCTGTTCGCTTGAGAGCCCTGGAGGCAGCGGCGGCGCCGAGCCGAGGAGGCACCACCGCGCTCCAGCTCCAGCCTGGGCGACAGAGCGAGATTCCGTCTCCAGAAAGAAGGAAGAAGGAAAGAATGGGGGCGGCGGGGGAAACACACACACACACACACACACACACACACACACACACACACACACACACACACACACACACACACACACACACGACCAAAAAAAAACAAGAGGGAGTATTACTGGCCGACGGCAACAGCGACTCCCTCCCTCTTAAAAGTCCCGCGGACGCAAACTCCAAATGGGGCAGAGAAAAATGTAGGAGAGGGAGTTCCGCGTGGTCCCAGCTCCACCGAAGGCCGAGGCCGGTGAAGGGCACCCGCGCGTGAACGGGGATCGGCGCCCTCGCAGCGATCCACCGCAGCCCGCGGAGGGAACGGCCAGCGGCCGGCCTGCCGGTCGACCCGGGACACGGCGGGCCGCCTGCCGAGTCCGGGGCTCGCGGGCGGCCGCCGATCGACCCCGGAGGTCCGAAACAGGAGCGGCCGCCAGCCGAGGTCGCCCGTGTGTGGGGACGCCCCGGGCCTCGCCGCCGCCCGCTTCCCGCCACCCTCGGAGGAAAGAGGGGGAAGGACGCGCGAGGGCCGGGACCCCGGGTGGGCGACCCCCTGGCCCGGGCGGCCACCCCCGGGACGGGGGCCGGCGGGCCACGGACCCGGCTCGGCGCGGCCGCCCCCGCGGCTCCCACCCGCGCTCCCCGTGCCCCGTCCCGGCCCGGAGCGGACGAGCCGCCCCGGCGGGGAACGGGGAGGAGGCGGGAGCCGAAGAAGCGGGGCGCGCCGACCGGGGACGCGCGCCCGCCCCCCCACAGCCCCGCCCCGCCCCGCCCCGCCCCGCCCCGCCCGTGGTCGGCGGGGAGGGAGGAAGACGAACGGACGGACGGACGGACGGCGCCGGACGCGCACGCCCCGCCGGGCCCCGAGACCAGGCAGGCCCAAAAAGAAAAGAAAAGAAACGAAAATCGTTAATAAATAATAAACAAACGAAAGAAGGAAGGAAGGAAGGAAGGAAGGAAGGAAGGAAGGAAGGAAGGAAGGAAGGAAATACATATACAGGTATATGTAAATGAAATGGGATTTTATGTCATACATGTTCATACATGAACATCTATAATATAAGCATGTCTTAATTATGGAAATATATAGTTTTATCAGTAGATATTTTTGTCGGTGTATGTATATATGTATGTATGTACATATCTGTCTCTATCTACATCTATAGGTATAGATATATCTCTCTCACTATATAGATATATCTTATACCTATAGACACATATACGTATATTCACACACCGCAGCGTGCAGAAAAGATTGAAAAAAAGA
>NC_072009.2:66705000-66707500 GCF_028885655.2 Pongo abelii
CGGGAGACCGGCGCGTCCCCAGCGTGGGACGCTTTCCCGGGGCCAGGCGGCCCAACCCCGCGCCCACGCGCACGCGGTCGTCGGCACCGCTCGCGACTCGGCACGGGAGCGGGCGGAGAGCCGACTCGCGGCCGAGGTGGGGGTCACGCGCCGGACGGAAGGCCGCGCACACCCACCGCTCGCGGCGGCCGCGTCCCAACCCGCTGGGACGCCGGGCCCGGCCCGGCGGGATCCTCCCCCGACTCGGAAGGGGGAGGCGCGGGCCACACAGCAGGCGACGGGCCGCGCTCGGCCACCACCGCGGTGGCCGGCGGAACCCTCGCTCTCCCCACCCTCAACCCGTCGAGGGGGAAGCGGAGGAGGGTCCTCTGCGCGCGAGTCGCTACGACAGCGCTACCATAAGGCAGAAGGAGACAGAGGCGGCAGGCCGGGAGATCCGGCACCCCAAGGCACACCTCTCTCAGATCGCTAGAGAAGGCTTTCTCACCGAGGGTGGGTCACACTCCCCACCCGCCGGTCGCCCCTCGTCGGGCCCGCAGAGGCGCTCGGGGACGCCCGGGGAAGGGAGGGGGCCTGCGGTACGAGGAGAAGCGCGCCTGCGGCGACCTCGAGCGTTCGCGGTCAGGGCGGGGGGCCCGGCAGGCTCACAAGGCCCCCCCCGTCCACCCGCCTCCTGCGTCGCTTCCGAGGCAAAGCCACGCACGCGACCGGTCGGAGGCAGAACGGCAGCCCCTCGGCGGCCGGCCGGCGCACGCGCCACCGGCCCGCGCCCGCCGCGATCGCTCACACGGCCCTCGCGCACCCGCCAGAGGGGAGCACGGGACGTGCGCTCGCCGGACCCGGCGGCGCCCTTCCCCGCGCGGGAGGGGCGCGCATCTCATCTCACTCGACCGCCTCGAACCCCACGCCGACGGGCTCCCCTCGGGACCCACGCGCGGACACCGGAGGAGGGGACGCCGGGGGTGGGAGGGACACACCACCGCTCGGCCTCGGGCACCTGAGGGACAACCCGGAGCGCTCCAGGAGCACCGCAAAGGCCCGGGCGGAGCCAACGCTCGCGCGAAACCCCCGAGAGGGCAGCACGACGGGCCGGCGGGACGGCACCCCCACCGCCGCGGAGGGGGCCCGCCCGCAAGTCGACGACCGCGGGAGGCGAGAGCGAGGGGTGCCCGCCGCGTCAGAGGACCCCGCCGACCCACCCCGCGAAGCGGAGAGCGGGGACGGGACAGCCAGGTCAGGCCGGGTTCCGCACCCCACGCCTTCCCAACGCACCACCGGCAGGCGGACGGAGGAGAGGCAAGGGGCCCCCGCGGGCGGGGCGAGAAGAACGGTCCCATTCGCCACGAATGTCCGCCCCTCGCCCGTCGCGGCTCGGATCCGGCCCGGGAGAGCGTGACGTCACCACATCGATCACGGAAGAGCCCCCGGGAGCGGGGGGTCGGCCAGCCGGCCGGCGAGCGAGCCGATCGGCCCCGGCCGTCCCCCGCTCCGGGGAAGGGGCGGCGGACAACCCAGCGGAGACGAGGACGCCTGACACGCACGGCACGGGGCCGACGGGGGTGGGGTTGTCACGGCCGCCCCGGGTGCCCGCGGCGGAGAGCGCACGGGGGCAGGGTAGCCCTCGCCGCCTTCCCCGCCGCCCCCGGGTGGGTCAGAGACCCGGACCCGGGCCGGCACCGGGAGTCGGGACGCTCGGACGCGCGAGAGAGCAGCAGGCCCGCGGGCCCCCAGCAGCAGGCGGCTCGAGCGGGAGCAGGGCCGGCTAGCCGGGTCAGCGGTGGGCCAGAGTCCCGCACGCATCCAGAGGCCCAACCTCTCCAGCGACACAGGTCGCCAGAGGAGAGCGTGTCAGCAATAACCCGGTGGCCCAAAATGCCGACTCGGAGCGAAAGATATATCTCCCCCGGGGGCAGGAGGCCCGATCGCCGACCACGCCGCCGGCCCAGGACACCCACGACACGGACATCTGTCCCCAAAATCGCCACCATCGCAGCCAGACACGGAGCACCCGGGGCCCCCTGGTCGACCCCAGGACACACGCGGGAGCGGCGCCGGGCCAGGGAGGCCCTCCCGGCCGCCCGTGCCACACGCACGGGCCGGCCCGTGTCTCCAGAGCGAGGCCCGGAAGCAGTTTCGGCCGGCCCCCCGTGCGATCGGGACACACGAGGGACCGAAGGCCGGCCAGGTGTGACCTCCCGGGCCGCACGAGGGCTCGGGGAGCGCTCTCCGACTCCGCACGGGGACTCGCCAGAAAGGATCACGGCGGAGGGACCACGGCCCGGCCCGGGGACCGCTCCCCGGCACCCGGGGGACGGGGGCAGGACGGTCCCCGGCTCCCCACGGGGACCCGGAAACACATTCGGCCGCCGCCTCAGACGGCCAGGACGCGCGCGGGCCCGCGACCGAGCCGGGAAGGGCGTCCCCGGCCTCCCGCGCCACGCGCGGTGGGTCCCCGCGGGTCGCGGCTCGGGCCTCGGGAGCTGCGGCGCGCTGGTCGACC
>NC_072009.2:66710000-66722500 GCF_028885655.2 Pongo abelii
AGGAAACCACCGACCAAGGAGAAGGACCGTCTGGCCCAGCCAGGGTCTGTCTCCTGAGGTCGTCTGGGCAACCAGGGACCGGGACGGAGGGAGGGCGGGACTCCGAACCTCCGTCTCGAAAAACAAATCCCGCTCATAAAATAAAATTCCGTTAAAAAAAGAAAGTACGCATCGTTCCTAACGTGTCTGGTGCCTCGAAAGGCGAGAGGGGTCTGTGTACGTCACTGTGGGGGGGGGGTTCTCTTTTTTTTTTTTTTTTTCTTTTTTCCCGGAAACTCACTTTTTAAGTATTTTCTTTCATGTCAGTTTTATTTTCCTTTTTTTTGAGACGGAGTCTCGCTCTGTCGCCCAGGCTGGGGTGCGGTGGCGCGATCTCGGCTCACCGCAACCTCCGCCTCCCAGGTTCAAGCGATTCCCCTGCCTCAGCTCGGCCTCCCGAGTAGCTGGGATTACAGACAGTACAGCACCGCGCCCGGCTAATTTTGTGTATTGTGAGGAGAGATGGGGTTTCGCCATACTGGCCCTGCTGGTCTGACCGCCTCGTGATCCACCGGCCTTGGCCGCCCAAAGTGCTGGCGATGACAGGCTTGAGCCACCGCGCGGGGCCTATTTGTTTGCTTTATTTTATTTTCTTTGTTTATTTTAATTTATGTGTTTATTTATTTGATTTTATTTTTCTGAGACGGAGTTTCGCTCTTGTTGCTCAGACTGGGGTGCGACGGCGCGATCTCGGCTCACCGCAACCTCCGCTTCCCAGGTTCAAGCGATTCTCCTGCCTCAGCCTTCCTAGCAGCTGGGATTATAGGCATGCGCTACCACACCCGGCTAATTTTGTATTTTCAATTGAGACGGGATTTCCCCATGTTGGTCAGGCTTGTCTCCGACTCCCGACTTCAGGTGATGCGTCCACCTCGGCCTCCCAAAGTGATGGGATGACAGGCATGAGCCACCGCGCCCGGCCTGTTGTATTGTATTGTATTGTATTGCGTTGTATTGTATTGTGTTGCGTTGTGTTGTGTTGCGTTGTGTTGTGTTGTGTTGCGTTGCATTGTATTGTATTGGAATGCATTGTATTGACTTATTTTATTTCGTTAGTTATTTCTGTGTTATTCTATTTATTTATGTGTTTGCTTGTTTTTGCCTGATCAAAGGTCAATCAGACCCAGTCGTCAAAGTGGCGATTTCCTAGGCAACGAGGGAGGGAGGAACTTGGAGGTGGGGGCGGGGGCGGTGGAGAAGACACAGTTGCCCCAGGCTGTGCGCAGGCGGCCTGGTGCTTCCTTCCTCTGCGAGGCCTCCGTTTTCAGAGCAACAGTGGCCGCTAGGTGATGCCCGACGTCTGCCAATGAGAGTGTCAGCCCGGAATGAATTGGGATCCCCTTGGGGGGGGCGGGGAAGGATGTGCGGGGAAGGATGGAGGCGATTCCCCACAACTAATCGACCAGGGCCCCTGGGGGGACACAGCCTAAGTCCCCACCCATCGGATCATCTGGAACTTCCGTCCAGAGACGAGAGACCGACTGGGAATTCTCTCAGTCAAGGTCCAAACCGAAAAGAATCACCGGCACAGACACCAGGACTAAGGCAATTTCTCAAAGACTGGTTTCTGTGTTTTGGGTGAATCCGTGTATTTCTGTATCACAAAATTACCTATTTCGAACGCTACGATTTTTCTCCTCCTTTCGTGTCCCGTCCTGTGATACACAGACCAGGGGACTCCTCAGCTCACAGTCCATGAGGCCAGAAGATGACGTCCCAAATTTCTATTTAGAATGAATTTAAGCAGGCCAGCCAAAGCCAAACACTCTGCCCTGAAACTATCGGGAAGACAAGCGGGGGGGGGGGGGGGGGCGGAGGCGGGAGTCTGGGCGCGGTAGGCTCGTGCCTGTCATCCCCGCACTCTTGGGAGGCCGAGCGCAGGTGGATCCTTCGATCCAAGCCTTGGCAACATGGTGAGACCTCGTCTCAAACAAAAATACAAAAACTAACTGGTTCCATAACCTGGACTCAAAGTTAATAAATAGATAAATAGGCCGGGGGCGGTGGCTCACGCCTGTCATCCCAGCACTGTGGGAGGCCGAGGCGGACGGATCACGGGGTCAGGAGATCGAGACCATCCTGGCTACCACAGTGAATACCCATCTCTACTCAAAATACAAAAAAGTAGCCAGGTACGGTGGCGGGCGCCTGTAGTCCCAGCTACTCGGGAGGCTGAGGCAGGAGAATGGCGTGAAACCGGGAGGCAGAGCTTGCAGTGAGCCGAGATCGCGCCGCTGCCCTCCAGCCTGGGCAACAGAGCGAGAGTCTGTCTCGAAAATAAATAAATAAATAAATAAATAAATAAATAAATAAATGAATGAATGAATGAATGAATGAATAAAGAATAGCAAATAAATAAATACATTAAAATTGAAAACTAAAAAAAAATAAAAATAAAAAAGTGTAGCCGGCCGGGCGCGATGGCTCACGCCTGCCATCCCAGCACTTTGGGAGGCCGAGGTGGGGAGATCACCTGGGGTCGCCAGTTCGAGACCAGCCTGACCCACATGGAGAAATGCCGTCTCTACTAACAATACAAAATCAGCCGGGTGTGGTGGCCCATGCCTGTAATCCCAGCTACTCTCAGGAGGCTGAGGCAGGAGAATCGCTTGAACACGGCAGGTGGAGGTTGCGGTGAGCCGAGATGGTGCCACTGCACTCCAGCGTGGGCACCAAGAGTGACACTCCGTCCCAAGGAAAAAAAAAATGAAGTGCTGTATTCTGTTATTTCTGCTTCCTGCCCTGAGAAGAACATAGTACAACTGTTGCCTGCCAGCCTGCCTGCCTGCCTGCCTGCCTGCCTGCCTCCCTGCCTGCCTGCCTGTGACAGGGCCTCACTCTGTCTTTCGCCCAGACTGGAGCACAGTGACACCATTATGGCTCGCTCACTGCAGCCTCAACCTCCCCAGGGTTAGGCGATTCCTCAAGGGATCCTACGGCCTCGGCCTCCCAAAGCGTTGGGGTTACAGGCGTGAGCCACCAGCACCCGGCCTGAGTTAATACGTCTGGTCTCACTACGTCCTCACCACACACCCATGAAGAACTCAAGTCAAGAGAGAGTCGGCAAGAGACTCTCAGCATTCTCTCCTGAAAGCACGAGTGTCCCGAGCGCCTGTGGTTTCAGGTGGCCGCGCGTAGAGGAGAGATCGCCAATGTTTCCAGAGAGGTGCGAGCCACAGTCATTCGAGGGCATCCGAGCACGAGATGGGGTTTCTGACAGCGACTTAAGGGCCAGGAAGGGCCAGAATCTGCCGAGGCCCGTGTTCCAGGGTGGGGCCGATGGAACCCAAGGTAGAGGGAGTCAGCGGTCCGCACGGAGAGAGCTCCAGCCCTAGGCCCCGCTGTGCAGACCGAATCAGAAGGAAGAGAGTCCTTCGTCCTACATGCCACATCCCTCACATCCCCCCACTGAACTTGGGAGCGGATCCGTGTTCCAAACACGAGGTGACTCTCGGTTTGCAATGGATCACAAGGGGCCGGGCTTTCCAGAGTCGGCAGGATAGAGAAGTCATTCTGGCTCGGCCTCCCCCATCCCCCGGGAACGGTCCCGCTGGTGACTTTAAACGAGCCGGGGCTGGCCTGGCCGGGCCATAGCCGCTACGGGAGTGGGGTGGCGGTGGGGTGCGGGCGGTGTGGGGTGGGGGGATGCCTGAGGCACTGCAGAAAGTGGGCCTGAGCCTCGAGGATGACGGTGCTGCAGGAACCCGTCCAGGCTGCTCTATGGCAAGCACTAAAACCGCTGCGCTTACCGAGATGCGGTTTTCCTCGCAGAACGCCTTTATGCAGAAGTACACTCAGAAGAAGCCTTGTTTTCACTGGTGACCTGTCCTTACCCCTCAGGAAAGGCCTATAAAGCATATAGACTCTGGAAAGGACACAGTGGTACTGCACCGCCATGCAAATACCGGCTTGCAAAATGTTGCGTGGATCTCAGCAAGCTTGCAGAAGGGGAACACATCTTATCGGGCGGAGTGTTTCCTAAGCAGAAAAGCCATGACGATATTTTTACTGAGTCTGGTGATTCAGCTCGCTTTACTCTCTCATTGCCGGGACACGCATATCGCAAGACAGATCGGCTTGCCAAAGGATCAGAATGTGACCAACAGGGCCTTAGTTGAAATCCTTTCCTCTGGTATCCCTTTGAATCATTATGTGAAGTAGGTGGAAAAGCAAGATCCTGACCAAACACTTCCATTCACGTCTTTACAGAACTTTGGCAACTGTCTGTCCAAGTGTTGCCCCACACAAGTACCTCGTCCTAGCTTATGTCACAGACAGCCTGAGACCGTTCTTACGGAAACACCCCAGGACACCATTGAATTAAACAGATTGAGTTTAGAATCTTCCAATTCAAAGTACTCCTTGAATACAGATTCCCCAGGGTCTTCTATGGATTCAGCTGTCATTTCACCTGATACTGTCCCACTGGGAACGGGAACTTCCATGTGATCTACACAGGTGCAAAATGAACCAAACACCGGTCGAAGTTTATTAGGAGGGCCAGCAGCTGTTGGTCCATTCACCCCAAGTGTTGGGACTTTGCCAGTAGAAACCTCGAGTCCCGGAGATGGATCCTATTTACAAAACTACACCGCTTTGAGACACCTTCTGTAATTGACGTGCCATCCACCGGAGCCCCTTCAAAAAAGTCTGTTGCCAGAATCGGCCAAACCGGAACACAGTCTGTCTTCTCGCAGAGGGGAATCAGCCGAAAGGTCACTCCAATTCTTGCAAAAACACAAAGTTCTGGTCCACAAACGAGTGGAACGCCTCAGGTGTTGAGCCCCACTATGGCGTCTCCCCCAAATGCACGACCTCGAAGAAATTCGCGACTCTTGATTAGTGACAGCTCCACAACCAAGGATAATAGGAAAAAACTTAAAATGAAGTTTCCACCTGAAATCCCAAGCAGAAAAACAAAAAGTAGAACTAATAAAGGAGGTACACCACAACCTAACATAAACGATAGCCTGGAAATGACAAAACTGGACTCTTCCATCGTTTCAGAAGAGAAAAGAGCCGCAATCACACCTCAGATTCAGGCTTTTCATCTACAAAAAGCAGCAGCAGAAGGCTTGATGAGCCTTCTTCGTGAAAGGGGGAAAGGTTATTTAGCTTTGTGTTCTTACCACCGCAAAGAAGCTATCCATATTTTGAGCCATCTACCTTCTCACCACTAGAATACCGGTTGGGTACTGCGCCAAATTGGAAGGGCCCGTTTTCAACTTTCAGAGTCCGTGCGACCTGAAAGAATATTCTCAGAGGTTAGAAGGAGGGAGAATTATAGAGTGGAAGGCATGGAGATCTACACTACAACACTTTGGCATCCTCCAAAAGATGTTGCTCTTTCAGTTCTGTCGAAAGACTTCACAGACATGGATAAAAGTTCTCCAGCCAGAGGCCTGGTGTGCTGCAGGGACCCGTTGCAGTCTGCAACGGGAACAGGATATTGCCATTAAATTCTTCCAGAGAACTATCGAAGTGGATCCAAATGATGCTTACGCCTATACCGTCTTAGGGCGTGAGTGTGTCTTCACTGAAGAATTGGACAAAGCCTTAGCTTGATTTCGAAATGCTCTCAGAGTCAGTCCTAGACATTGCAATGCATGGTAAGTGGTCAGGAAGCATAAAGACAACAATACCGGTTGGGTACTGCGCCAAATTGGAAGGGCCCGTTTTCAACTTTCAGAGTCCATGCGACCTGAAAGAATATTCTCAGAGGTTAGAAGGAGGGAGAATTATAGAGTCGAAGGCATGGAGATCTACACTACAACACTTTGGCATCCTCCGAAAGATGTTGCTCTTTCAGTTCTGTCAAAAGACTTCACAGACATGGATAAAAGTTCTCCAGCCAGAGGCCTGGTGTGCTGCAGGGACCCGTTGCAGTCTGCAACGGGAACAGGATATTGCCATTAAATTCTTCCAGAGAACTATCGAGGTGGATCCAAATGATGCTTACGCCTATACCGTCTTAGGGCGTGAGTGTGTCTTCACTGAAGAATTGGACAAAGCCTTAGCTTGATTTCGAAATGCTATCAGAGTCAGTCCTAGACATTGCAATGCATGGTGAGTGGTCAGGAAGCGTAAAGACAAAGTCTTACGGATGGTGCCGGTACTCGCTAATTTTTCTTGTTAGATAGCTCTTTATTGTCATGAATTTGGTGACGAATACTTAGGGATGGTACACGCTGGTCAATAACTTCTAACTAAGATGTTTTCTTATGAAATGTATGTCTTGAACAAACTCTTAAATGAACTCATGATAATAGAATACCAGATCCTTATACTCAACAGTTTCTGTCTTCTACCAGACTTTTGCAGATACCGTAGTTGTCTTTAGGGTGTGTGTGTGTGTGTGTGTGTGTGTGTGTGTTTCTTTAGTTTTGTTACTTGATTTGTTACTTTTTGTTCGAGCACCGCAGCGGTGATGGGGACAAAAAGGGCTTGGGAGATTGGGAAGGAATAGCATCATTCACTTATTGGATAATAGAAAAAAATATGGAAACGATTCACTAGCTGCTGCTTTGTGACAGTGTTCCAGTCTATGGCGTTACTATGAAGAACTGAGCGTCCCCTTTTATTCAGCGGTCTCTCTGTTTCACTGTTTTGTGCTTGTGTGTCAGTAGACACACAGGAAATGTCTACCTGGGTCGTATGGTTATCAACTGAATAAGATATGAAAAAGCGTGGTCCTACTTCCGCCTCAACACCATACTGACTGTTGACATTTATTGTATTTTTCTGGGCTGACTTAATAGTTAAAACCTCAAGAGAAGGCCGGGCGCGGTGGCTCACGCCTGTCATCCCGGCACTCTGGGAGGCCGAGGCGGGCGGGTCACAAGGTCAAGGGATCGAGACCATCCCGGCCAACATGGTGAAACCCCGCCTCTATTAAAAGTAGAAAAATTAGCTGGGCGTGGTGGTGGGCCCCTGTGGTCCCAGCTACTCGGGAGGCTGAGGCGGGAGAATCTCTTGAACCCGGAGAGGTGGAGGTTGCAGTGAGCCGAGATCACGCCATTGCGCTCCACGCTGGGCGACAGAGCGAGACGCCCCCTCAAGAAAAGAAAATTAAAAAAAAAATAAATACATAAATGAATATCAAGAGAAAGTATAATTCTGAAGTCATAAGCCTGTGGTCGTTTTCTTGTCAGATACGGTTATCTTTGGGGTGGGTTAATTGTTACAGCAGTGGAGTTTTTTCATTGGATTTGCTTCTGAATCTGAAGCATTAGATTACTAAAACATTTTTTGATTTGTGACTATGTTGTTTAGTGGGTGATATCTCATTCTGCTGTAGTAGTTACATCTCCTGAAAGATGGCCAAAAACATAATAGTGCTAGCTATCGCTGACCAATGTAACAATCAACTTGCCGATACTGCCTTCTCTTCCGACGGCCGTGTTCTCCGTGACATTTTAAGAACTCAGTTCTTCATGAGACTTGTGTTGTTTTTTGATTTTTTCCCAAGTCTGGTTGATCCTTGTGTCGTTTGCTTTTTAAATGTGTATCGTCCGTTCAGCTATTTCGCAGGAGTCGCATTCTTAAAAAAACTTAACCGTATCAAAAATTGTGTTTAAAGGAGGATTATTCAGATCGGCAAGCTTTTACTAGGAAGAGTTTAAATGCTGACATATTTAGGTAGCTCTCAATACTGAGCCACTTTATTCTAACTACAAAATAGATAGCCGTTCTTTTGTTTTCACTTTGACTATCACTAGCACGGTGTTTAATACCTTTTCTTCATCTCTAACACAATGATAATGATATAGGAAGCCACTCAAATCAAGCAGATATGTTGTGCTTTTAAGAAAAAAAAAAAAAAAAGTCTTTCTGTGGCACAGAACGAGGAGGTGTGGCTGGAATCTAGAATCTGCAGTGAAAACCAATGAAAGAGGGCGAAACCCCGCGTCTACTAAAAAGAAAAAAATGAGCCGGCCACGGTGGCAGTCTCTCTGGTTCAAGTGCAGGAGAATGACTGGAACCCAGGAGGCAGAGGTTGCCGTGAGCTGAGATCACGCCACTGCACTCCGGCATGGGGGACAGAGCAAGACTCCATCTCAGAAACAAACAAACACACAAAGCCAATAAAGGTGTTTCATTCAACCCGTCAGGCTCAGGTCTCTCGAACAGGATACCTCCGGCCCCCGGAGGAAACGTCGAGGGGTGGGGTGGAATCTATTTTGTGGCCTCAAGGGAGGGTGTGAGAGGTAGTCCCGCTGCAGGCAAGCGGTGATGGCCTAAGGAAGCCCCTCCGCCCAAGAAGCGATATTCATTTCGAGCCTGTCAGCCACCCGAGAGGGAGACTCGGGCTCTCTGCAGACCCCGCAACCCCCACCCCAGCCCCACCCCCACCCCCACCCCCCCACCTCGTGAAATGGGCTCTCGCTCCGTCAGGCTCTGTTCACACCGTGTGGTTTTGTAACCTCCAGCGTGTGTGCGTGGGTTGCTTGGTGGGGTGGGGCCGGCTGTGGACAGAGGAGGGGATAAAGCGGCGGTGTCCCGTGGGTGCCCGGGACTTGGGATGTGGGACGTGGGACGTGGGTGGGGTGGCCAGAGCCTAGGGAACTCATCGCCTGTCAGGACGTCTCCCCTCCTAGTCCCCTCTCTGACCTATGCTCCACGTCTTCGCAGTTCAGTGGGGACCTTGTGGGTGGAGTCACCATCCCTTTGGACTGTAGCCGATGAAGGCCGGGCTCCTAAGGGTCTCCCCGGAGTCGGGGCCTTGGCCAGGCTCACAAGGATGCTGACGGTGACGGTTGGTGACGGTGATGTACGTTGGAGGCCTCGGGCCGACGCAGAGGTATCCATTTGACCTCGGTGGGACAGGCCAGCTTTGCGGAGTCCCGTGCGTCCTTCCAGAGACTCATCCAGCGCCAGCAAGCATGGTCCCGAGGGTCCCAGCTCCCAGCAGAGACACTTTTGTTCACACAGGATCCCGGACAGGGAAGTTCTCAGCAGGCCTTAGGCCTCCTAGCCAAAAAGCCAAAACCACTTCTGGGATTTTTTTCAAAGAGCCAGTGGTTCCACAAGGGGCCGTGGGTACTTGTGGAAATGGAGAGAAGTGTTTGCGGATACATATTTGAGACCCAACGGGCAGGGCTCGGTCACAGGTCACGCAGGACACGGGCAGATGCACATTGAGAAAACCATCCCAGCACCCTAGGTGAACAGAGGTACGATTTTTCGAGACAGTCGAGGGAGAAGCAACCCCAGATTTGAGGGTTGGATCTTTATTCATATGTAGTACCTATGAGGTATCCAAGTCCAGAAATCAACTCGCCAGTTCTGTACAGCATTCTGTAGGGAGAGGAAATCTGGGATGTCAGAAGTTAAGAATTCAGGCCTTGGTAATGGATTAGATTAGATGTGCTTGAGCTTATTTTGCAAAAAAAAAAAAAAAAAAAAGAGAGGGCGGGAGATAGCGAGAGCCAGAGACCGAGACAGAGAGAGAGAGAGAGAGAGAGAGAGAGAGAGAGAGAGAGAGAGAGAGACAGAGAGAGACAGAGAGAGACAGACGGAGAGCGACAACGATACAGAAAGAGAGAAAGACAAAAAGAGAGAGAGACAGATAAAAAGACAGACAGAGAAAGACAGAGATGGACAGAGACAGAGAGAAACAGAAAGAGAGAGAAACAGACAGGAAGGGAGAGAGACAGAGAGAGACAGACAGACAGGCAGACAGACAGACAGGCAGAGAAAGAGAGTAAGAGTTAGACAGAAGGCAGACACACACACACACACACACACACACACACACAGAGACAGAGACAGACAGAGAGACAGAGAGAAAGAAAGAGACAGAGAGAGAGAAAGACAGACAGACAGAGAGAAACAGAGAGAAAGACAGACAGACAGAGAGAAACAGAGAGAAAGACAGACAGACAGACAGAGAGAAACAGACAGAGACAGAGAGAGAGAGAGACAGACAGACAGACAGACAGACAGACAGGGGGAGGCAGAGAGAGAGACAGGGAGAGAGAGAGAGAGAGAGAGACAGACAGACAGACAGAGACAGCCAGACAGCCAGACAGGCAGAGAAAGACAATAAGACAGAAGATAGACAGAGAGAGAGAGAGAGAGAGAGAAACAGACAGACAGGGAGAGAGAGAGACTAAGACAGAAGACAGACACAGTGAGAGAGAGAGAGAGAGAGAGAGAGACAGACACAGAGAGACAGAGAGAAAGAAAGAGACAGACAAAGAGACAGACAGAGAAAGACAGAGACAGACAGAGAGAGACGGAGAGAAACAGACAGACAGACAGGGAGAAAGAGAGAGACCGACAGACAGACAGGCAGAGAAAGGGAGTAAGACAGAAGGCAGACACAGTGAGAGAGACAGGTAAAGCGGGGGAGGGAGGGAGGGAGGGAGGGAGAGAGAGAGAAACAGACAGGCAGAGAGAGAGAGAGAGAGAGAGACAGAGAGAGAGAGAGAGAAACAGACAGGCAGAGAGAGAGAGAGAGAGAGAGAGAGAGAGAGACAGAGAGAGAGAGAGACACAGACAGGCAGAGAGAGAGAGAGAGACAGACAGGCGAGAGAGAGAGAGAGAGAGAGAGACAGACAGACAGGCAGAGAGAGAGAGACAGAGAGAGAGAGAAAAACAGACAGGCAGAGAGAGAGAGAGAGAGACAGAGACAGACAGAGAGACAGACAGAAAGAAAGAGACAGAGAGATGGAGAGAAACAGACAGACAGACAGAGAGAAACAGACAGAGAGAGAGAAAGACAGACAGACAGAGGGAAACAGACTGAAAGAGAGAGACAGACAGACAGGGAGAGAGAGAGAGAGACAGGGAGAGAGAGAGACAGACAGACAGAGAGAGACAGCCAGACAGCCAGGCAGAGAAAGACAATAAGACAGAAGATAGACAGAGAGAGAGAGAGAGAGAGAGAGACAGAGAGAGAAACAGACAGGCAGAGAGAGAGAGAGAGAGAGAAACAGACAGACAGGGAGAGAGAGAGACTAAGACAGAAGACAGACACAGTGAGAGAGAGAGAGAGAGATAGAGAGACAGACACAGAGAGACAGAGAGAAAGAAAGAGACAGACAGAGAAAGACAGAGAGAGACGGAGAGAAACAGACAGACAGACAGGGAGAGAGAGACAGAGAGAGAGAGACAGACCGACAGACAGACAGGCAGAGAAAGGGAGTAAGACAGAAGGCAGACACAGTGAGAGAGACAGGTAAAGAGAGGGAGAGAGAGAGAGAGCGAGCGACAGAGAAACAGACAGACAGGCAGAGAGAGAGAGAGAGAGAGAGACAGACAGGCAGAGAGAGAGAGACAGACAGACAGGCAGACAGAGAGAGAGAGAGACAGAGAGAGAGAAACAGACAGGCAGAGAGAGACAGACAGGAAGAGAGAGAGAGAGAGAGACAGAGAGAGAGAGAAATAGACAGGCAGAGAGAGAGAGAGAGAGACAGAGAGAGAGAGAGAAACAGACAGGCAGAGAGAGAGAGAGAGACAGAGAGAGAGAGAGAAACAGACAGGCAGAGAGAGAGAGAGAGACAGAGAGAGAGAAACAGACAGGCAGAGAGAGAGAGAGAGACAGAAACAGACAGGCAGAGAGAGAGAGAGACAGAGAGAGAGAGAGAGACAGACAGGCAGAGAGAGAGAGAGAGAGAGACGGAGAGAGAGAGAAACAGACAGGCAGAGAGAGAGAGAGACAGAGAGAGAGAGAAACAGACAGGCAGAGAGAGAGAGAGAGACAGAGAGAGAGAGAAACAGACAGGCAGAGAGAGACAGAGAGAGAGAGAGAGAAAAGACAGAGAGAGAAAGAGAGAAACAGAGACAGACAGAGAGACAGAGAGAGGGGGAGGAAGGGCGTGCTCGAGAAATAATTACACATATTTTATAATGCTTTTGATCCCATGAACGGTGGCCGGGTTATACTTTGAAAACAACAACAACAACAACAACAACAGCAACAAGAGCAGCAGCAGCAGCGAGAGCAGCAGCAGCATTCACCTACGGATTTCTAGAAAATAAGATGTTATGAAGGATAGTACACTTCCACCGGCTCTCACTGCACGTGGAGAGATTCAGAAAAGCGCTAGTTAACAACAGGAGAAAACAGCAGCTAACATGTCTTGGGGAAAATAGACGTCTTCCTGAAAACTGGGGATTTCTACTTCACCTGAAAAGAAATACATAGGCAAAGGGAAAAAGACGAACAAACACAAAACAAGCCAACAAACACGGACCAAGGCACCGTCCCTGGAAATCTTAAGTGAGCAAAGTGTTAGTTTTCAGAAAGCGTTTCTGTTTGGGGCAAACACTAAGAAGGCCCAGACTAGAGCTGTGACGCCTTTCCCGTTGTGAAACTGTGCCGGCTGGAGGGCGGAGAAACGAAAACATCCTGAGAATGGGTGATTGAGACCCAGCCAGGGTGAAGCTTTCTTAGGGAGGCAGGGAGGGAGGGAGGAAGGGAGGCTTGAGGAGGGAAGCTGGGGGAAAATCCCCAC
>NC_072009.2:66727500-66732500 GCF_028885655.2 Pongo abelii
CCCCACCCCCCCACACCCCCTCATTCCCGCACCCCCTCCTCCAACGCAAGAAAGGAAGAAAGACAGAAATGAAAGTAAGAGGTGAGCCTGCAAGGTGGCGGAGGCTGGGGATCTCAAAGGGTGAGCAAGCGATGGGGGCCCGGGGATGTCTCGGCCGAGGTATCCAAAATAGGGGACCCACTTTCCAGCCCCAGCACACCCAGGAATCCTCAGCCGCAGCCAGCCTCTGGGTGGGGTTGCGCCTGTCAAAGCTTCTAAATGGAGAGAAGCCCAAGGCTATGGAAGGCATCAGCTCCAACTCCAGGAAGGGAATAGGGCTCTGTGCATATGAATGGGGCTTCAGAAGGCGGTGCCGCGGCTTCCAAAGCGATGCGCCTCGCCTCTCCTCGCCCAGAGCGAGACTCCGTCTGAAAAGAAATACACAAATCAATACTAAAAGAATTCATCCATCCATAAATAAGAAAGAAAGAAAGAAAGAAAGAAAGAAAGAAAGAAAGAAAGAAAGAAAGAAAGAAAGAAGAAAGAAAGAATCAGTCCAGCGGTCGTGGTCGTGAATCACTCCCCGGAGTCCAGGCGCAGTGGCTCACGCCCGTCACGCCAGCACTCTGAGACGCCGGGTCAGGAGGGTGGCAACAAAACGAGGAGACCCCGTCCGTGGAAAAACATTGAAAAATGAAGGCCGGGCGCGGTGGCTCACGCCCGTCATCCCAGCACGTCGGGAGGCCGGGAAGGGCGGATCGATCACCCGAGGTCGGGAGTTCGAGTCCAGCCCGAGCCACACGGAGAAGCCCCGCCTCCACTAAAAATACCACATCAGCCAGACGTGGCGGCGCCCGCCCGCCATCCCAGCTACTCGGGAGGCCGACGCGGGAGACTCGCTCGAACCCGGGAGGCAGAGGTTGCGGCGAGCCAAGATCGCGCCACCGCACCGCAGTCTAGGCAACCAGAGCGAAACTCTGTCTCGGGGTGGGGGGGAAAAAAAAAACGGTCCGGGGACAGTGGCGCGTGCCCGTGGTCCCGGGTACCGTACTCTGGAGGCTGAGGCGGAAGGATCGCTCGAGTGCAGGAACGTCCACGCTGCAGTGAGTGAGCTACGACGGCACCACTGCCGGGGTGACAGAGTGAGATGCCGTCTCTAAATCAATCAGTCCATCAGATCACCGGGAGGCGCTCCCCGTGTCTCACTCTCAAAGGGTGTCTCTTTAGGCCAAGCACGCACGGTGCCTCACAGCAGTCATCCCAGCACTTTGGGAGGCCGAGGCGGGAGGAAAGAAGGAAGGGAGGAAGGGAGTAAGGGAGGAAAGAAGAAAGGCAGGAAGGCAGTAAGGCATGAAAGAAAGAGGGGAAGAAGGAAAGGAAAAAGAAGAAAGAAAGAAAGAAGAAAAGAGAAGAAAAAAGAAGAAAAGAGAAGGGAAGAAAAGAAAGGAAAACGGGGAGGGGGCCTATGTCCTCGACCGGTGACCGCCCAGGATACAGCGGGTCACGGCCGACCGACCGAAGCCTCGACCCGCGGGGCCTCAAGCGATCTTCTCCTCATCGCAGCCTCTCAGCCGCGACGACAGGCGGCCATCACCAGGCACAAGTCACCTTCTAATAATATTACGATTCTATCGAGACAGGGTCTCGCTGCGTCATCCAGGCCGGATCGCCGTGGCACGATCTCAGCTCATCGCCACCTCGGCCTCCCCGGTCGGAGCCACTCGCCCGCCCCAGTCTCCCGAGCAGTCGTGATCCCAAGCCCAGGCCACCAGGCCCGGCTCACCGTTCTATTTTTCAGAGAGACGGGGTTTCGCCGCGTCGGCCAGCGCGGTCGGTCTGGAACTCCCGGCCTGAAGCGATCCAGCCGCCTCGGCCTCCCAAAGTGCCGGAGTGACAGGCGTGAGCTACCGTGCCCGGCCCAGACCGTCTCGTTCATACATCATAGAGAAGGGGTTTCGTCAGCCGACGGGTGGAGGGCGGGGTGGGTTTCACTCAGCCTGCGTACCGGGGAAAGGGTAAGTGAGTGTGCTTTGTGAACTAGATACGGAAATCGTGTGTGTGTGTGTGTGACAGAGAGAGAGAGAGAGAGAGAGAGAGAGAGAGAGAGAGAGAGAGAGAGAGAGAGAGACCGACGAATCCCACCATGAGGACCCGGAAACGGTGTCCGATTTGGGTCCCCGTGTAGTCACCTGTCTGTGTGTAGGTGACTGAGGATTCCACAAATGAAGGTCAGCAGTATCTATGGAGCTGTTTCTCCCTCTCATGCGTCTCATCCGTGTGGTGGAGAAAGGGGAGAAAAGTGGTCGTGACGGGAAGTCGTCTTCACGCCCGAGGAAGCCGAAGGCAGGCCGAGGGGAAGGAGGGCATCCCACGTGACAGCTCCACCCCCGCGCACCCTTTCCAACGCCGGGGCCGCCGGTCCACCCCGTACGACAACCCACCCCCAAGAACAGCACGGTCCGGAGCGGTCCAGTCTCATCCCATCCGGCCAACCCGGGGCATCCGGCGGAAGTGTTCGCCGGAGGGTCGGAAAGCAGCGTCCACGCGGTTCCCCCGGGGTCTCCCGGCAAAGGCCAGCCGGGGGAGGGTAGCGGGACGTGACGGGGGCCGGGGGCACGCGCCTCAGAGCTCCCCGGAAGGCGGCAGGTAGCCGGCGGGGGACGCCGAGCCAGAGACGTCCGGCGGGATCTAGATCCGGAAGCCGCGTCGGTCCTCTCCCACAGCTCTCCTACGGAAAATGCCACGGCGGCGGCGGCGGGAGCCTCGGCCGGGGGAGAAGCGGGGACAAGGGGGAGAGGGAAGGAGGCCCTCGGGAGGATTCAGCCACGAAAACCCACTCAGCCAAGCTCCCTCCGTCTCTCGGGGTCCAAGGGACACCCCGGGAGACGGCAAGAGACACGTTCACTCCGTGCTTTTCACCTCCGTCTTTATTTTTTTCATCTTTTCCATTTTACAAGAGGTGCGCATCTCAACAACCAGACGGTGGGTGTGAGGGGAGAAGCGTCAAGGGCAGGAGTTGGAGACCAGCGTGAGCAACTGAGCAACACAAGTAGGAGAGCCCAGCTGAAAGAGATGAAAAAGGAGGAGGAGGAGGAGGACGAGGACGAGGACGAGGAGGACGAGGAGGACAGGGGGAGTGGGTGGGGGGAGGAGAAGGAAAGAAAAGAAAAGAAAAAAAGAAAAAGAAAAGCAACCACCAAGAAAGTTAAAATCGTCCAACGGTCGGAAGCTCAAGACCAGGCTGACCAAGACGGAGAAACCCCATCCGTACTAAAAATATAAAAGTCAGCCGGGCACGATGGCGCTTCCCCGTCATTCCAGCTCCTCGGGAAGGCCAAGGCAGGAGGATCACTCGAACCCGGGAGGCGGAGGTCGCAGCGAGCCGAGATCACGCCATCGTAGTCCACCCTGGGCGACAAGAGTGAAACTCCGTCTGGAGGGGGAGGGGGAGGGGGAGGGGGAGGGGGAGGGGGAGGGGGAGGGGAGAGATCGGTGAGACGCGTCTCAAAATTTTATCTGTTCGCATTCCGCGTGCGTAAAACGGAAAGAACCGACCCACGAGAAATACGACCAGAGCGTACCGTGCCCACGCGTGTCATCCCAGCACTCCGGGAGGCCGACGTGGAAGGATGGCCGGAGCGTAGACGTTTGAGATCACCTCGACGTGTGAGACGACACCTGCAATAATAATAATCATAGAAGTTTAAAAAGCGATCACGTGTGCCCAGAGCGTGGACAACAAAGCGAGAGCACACCCGTACTAAAAAGAAGACGATTGACAGACAGACAGGCAAGCAGGCAGGCAGGCAGGCAGGCAGGCAGGCAGGCAGGCAGGGAACTATAGAATGAGCCAGGTGCAGCGTCTCACGCCTGTCACAGCAGCAGCGCGGGCGGCCGAGGCAGGCAGGCGGATCGCTCGAGAACAGGAGTCCGAGACCAGCCCGGGCCACACGACAGAACCCCAGACCCCATCTCACTCACATCCACACATACACAGATACCTGCCTCCCTACCTACGGAAAACGTGAGACATGAGAAAGAACATCAAAGTCACCCGGTGTGGTGGTGCACACCCGTAGTCCCAGGGAACGGGGACGGGAGGGATGAGACGCGGGACGGCCGCTCGGTCGGACGGTCGGTCGAAATCGTCGAGGCTGGGGTGATCCCGGGCGACAGAGGCAGAGGAAGACCCCGCCGGGAAGGCAGGGAAGGAAGGAAACCAATGAAACAAGCAAGCAAACGATGAACATGACAATGACCTAGAATAACCCATGAGAATAAAGAAGCAAATAAGAGGGTACGAATAAAGCTAAAAGGTAAGGTAATGAAGATGACAATCCACCGTTTTCTCTCCAGCCCAGCCCAGCCCAGCCCAGGTGGAGTGGAGGCGCGCGATCACAGCCCACGTTCGCCTCTGCCTCCCGGGCTTAAGAGATCCCTGTAGTCCCATCCCAGCTACTTGGGAGCCTGAGGTCACCAGAGCCCAGAGTGAGAAGATCAGGCAGGCCCCAAAAGAAAAGAAAATAAATACACGAACATTGTTAATCCATAATAAACGAAGGATATACATATACAGGTCTATGTAAATGACATGGGTGTTTACGTCATACACGTTCATCCATTAAAATTAACATCTATCCTATACACATGTATGAATGATGGAAATGTCTAGTTTTATCACTAGATATTTTCGTCGGTGTAGGTACGTGTCCGTGTGTCCATATCTACGTATCTATCTATCTAGATAGATATACGTATGCTCACACACAGCAGCGTGCAGAAAAGAAGATTGAAAACAAGAAGGAATCGGCCGGGCGCGGTGGCCGACACCCGTACTCCCGGCACGCTTTGGGAGGCCGAGGCGGGGGAGGGGGAGGGGTGGGGGGAATCGCTAGGTCAGGAGTTCGAGACCAGCCCGGCCAATATGGTGAAGTTCCGTCTTCGCTCAAAATACAAAAACTGCTGTTCGCTTGAGAGCCCTGGAGGCAGCGGCGGCGCCGAGCCGAGGAGGCACCACCGCG
>NC_072009.2:66745000-66750000 GCF_028885655.2 Pongo abelii
CCGGGGACAGTCGCGCCGTGCGGCCGCAGCGCCCGCGCGCCGGTCGGGTCGAGGGCCCGGGGCCCGGCCGAAGCCCGGCTCCGGGCCCCCGCCCAGGCGGGCGCGGGAGCAGGGGTGGCACACGCCACACGACGGCCGAGGGAGGGCGACCGAAGCCGGCCGGCGCGCCCGCCCCCGCCCGGGACGAGGGACCGCGACCGGGGCCGAGGCCCCGGCCCGGGCCCCCCCCCCGACCCGGGGAAAGGGGCGAGCGACCGGCGAGGCGGAGGTCGACCCGCGCCACACGTCGCACCGACGCCTGTCCGGGAGGGACCACCGGGCCGCGCTCGGGCGCACGCGCGCGCCGAACGGGGCAACGCCACGCGGGGAGGACGGGCTCTCCCCGACGCCGACGCCCGGGACGGACGCCTCGGGGAAGGGCCGCGGCAGGCCCGGGAAGCGAGGCGCACCCGGGGGCGCGCCGAACCGATTCGGAAGACAGGGCCGGGAGAAGACGACGAGACCCCGGGCGAGGCCGAGGCGAAGGGGAAGGCTCGAGAAAGGCGGCCGGCGGGGGAAGGGGACGCCGCGGGACCCCTCGGGCGCAGCCGACCGCGGCCGGGACACACGCGGGGGGTCTCACCGCCCGCAGCCTCCGAGCGCGAAGGCGGCCCCCGCGCGGCACCCGGAGCGGCCGACTCGACCTTCGGCGATCCGCGCGGCTCCCCCACACCGCCGCCGCAGTCGCGGCCAGCCCCCCGGAACCCTCTCTCTCCCGCACGCGCCACCGGCCGACCCCTAAGAAAACTCCTCTCCGGGAGCCCACCGGGGCCCAACGCCGGGGGGGCCGCCGACCCGGTCCCGAAGGCGCACGCCGGGGGACGGGGACACCGGGCCGACCAGCGGCCGGCGGCGACGCCCCCCGAGGCGGTGCCGGGTTCGGTCCCAGACGAGGCCACCACCGACGTCGAGCCGGCGAGCCGCTCGGGGAGGGGAGAGGATCGGCGGGCGGCGGGCGGGGAAGGGGGGCACAGGGAGCCAAGGGCCGGGGAACGCGAGGGCGAGGGCACCCGGGAGCCCGCAGAGCGGCGGCTCGGCGGGAGAAACCTCGGGCACGGCCGGGCCACCAGGAAAACACGGCCGCGGGATCCCACCGCCACCGACACGAGGGCGGTCCCGCGGCGCCCCGCCTGGGACGCCGGACGGCCCTCGGCACCCACCGAGACCCGCCTCACGAGCCCCGGGTCCCGCCACCGGGGGCCCCGAAGCGACCACAGCCACCAACCCGACGCCAGGGCCGCATCGCTCGTCATTCTCGTGCAGCCTCCGACCCGGTCCCGCTCCGGGAGACCGGCGCGTCCCCAGCGTGGGACGCTTTCCCGGGGCCAGGCGGCCCAACCCCGCGCCCACGCGCACGCGGTCGTCGGCACCGCTCGCGACTCGGCACGGGAGCGGGCGGAGAGCCGACTCGCGGCCGAGGTGGGGGTCACGCGCCGGACGGAAGGCCGCGCACACCCACCGCTCGCGGCGGCCGCGTCCCAACCCGCTGGGACGCCGGGCCCGGCCCGGCGGGATCCTCCCCCGACTCGGAAGGGGGAGGCGCGGGCCACACAGCAGGCGACGGGCCGCGCTCGGCCACCACCGCGGTGGCCGGCGGAACCCTCGCTCTCCCCACCCTCAACCCGTCGAGGGGGAAGCGGAGGAGGGTCCTCTGCGCGCGAGTCGCTACGACAGCGCTACCATAAGGCAGAAGGAGACAGAGGCGGCAGGCCGGGAGATCCGGCACCCCAAGGCACACCTCTCTCAGATCGCTAGAGAAGGCTTTCTCACCGAGGGTGGGTCACACTCCCCACCCGCCGGTCGCCCCTCGTCGGGCCCGCAGAGGCGCTCGGGGACGCCCGGGGAAGGGAGGGGGCCTGCGGTACGAGGAGAAGCGCGCCTGCGGCGACCTCGAGCGTTCGCGGTCAGGGCGGGGGGCCCGGCAGGCTCACAAGGCCCCCCCCGTCCACCCGCCTCCTGCGTCGCTTCCGAGGCAAAGCCACGCACGCGACCGGTCGGAGGCAGAACGGCAGCCCCTCGGCGGCCGGCCGGCGCACGCGCCACCGGCCCGCGCCCGCCGCGATCGCTCACACGGCCCTCGCGCACCCGCCAGAGGGGAGCACGGGACGTGCGCTCGCCGGACCCGGCGGCGCCCTTCCCCGCGCGGGAGGGGCGCGCATCTCATCTCACTCGACCGCCTCGAACCCCACGCCGACGGGCTCCCCTCGGGACCCACGCGCGGACACCGGAGGAGGGGACGCCGGGGGTGGGAGGGACACACCACCGCTCGGCCTCGGGCACCTGAGGGACAACCCGGAGCGCTCCAGGAGCACCGCAAAGGCCCGGGCGGAGCCAACGCTCGCGCGAAACCCCCGAGAGGGCAGCACGACGGGCCGGCGGGACGGCACCCCCACCGCCGCGGAGGGGGCCCGCCCGCAAGTCGACGACCGCGGGAGGCGAGAGCGAGGGGTGCCCGCCGCGTCAGAGGACCCCGCCGACCCACCCCGCGAAGCGGAGAGCGGGGACGGGACAGCCAGGTCAGGCCGGGTTCCGCACCCCACGCCTTCCCAACGCACCACCGGCAGGCGGACGGAGGAGAGGCAAGGGGCCCCCGCGGGCGGGGCGAGAAGAACGGTCCCATTCGCCACGAATGTCCGCCCCTCGCCCGTCGCGGCTCGGATCCGGCCCGGGAGAGCGTGACGTCACCACATCGATCACGGAAGAGCCCCCGGGAGCGGGGGGTCGGCCAGCCGGCCGGCGAGCGAGCCGATCGGCCCCGGCCGTCCCCCGCTCCGGGGAAGGGGCGGCGGACAACCCAGCGGAGACGAGGACGCCTGACACGCACGGCACGGGGCCGACGGGGGTGGGGTTGTCACGGCCGCCCCGGGTGCCCGCGGCGGAGAGCGCACGGGGGCAGGGTAGCCCTCGCCGCCTTCCCCGCCGCCCCCGGGTGGGTCAGAGACCCGGACCCGGGCCGGCACCGGGAGTCGGGACGCTCGGACGCGCGAGAGAGCAGCAGGCCCGCGGGCCCCCAGCAGCAGGCGGCTCGAGCGGGAGCAGGGCCGGCTAGCCGGGTCAGCGGTGGGCCAGAGTCCCGCACGCATCCAGAGGCCCAACCTCTCCAGCGACACAGGTCGCCAGAGGAGAGCGTGTCAGCAATAACCCGGTGGCCCAAAATGCCGACTCGGAGCGAAAGATATATCTCCCCCGGGGGCAGGAGGCCCGATCGCCGACCACGCCGCCGGCCCAGGACACCCACGACACGGACATCTGTCCCCAAAATCGCCACCATCGCAGCCAGACACGGAGCACCCGGGGCCCCCTGGTCGACCCCAGGACACACGCGGGAGCGGCGCCGGGCCAGGGAGGCCCTCCCGGCCGCCCGTGCCACACGCACGGGCCGGCCCGTGTCTCCAGAGCGAGGCCCGGAAGCAGTTTCGGCCGGCCCCCCGTGCGATCGGGACACACGAGGGACCGAAGGCCGGCCAGGTGTGACCTCCCGGGCCGCACGAGGGCTCGGGGAGCGCTCTCCGACTCCGCACGGGGACTCGCCAGAAAGGATCACGGCGGAGGGACCACGGCCCGGCCCGGGGACCGCTCCCCGGCACCCGGGGGACGGGGGCAGGACGGTCCCCGGCTCCCCACGGGGACCCGGAAACACATTCGGCCGCCGCCTCAGACGGCCAGGACGCGCGCGGGCCCGCGACCGAGCCGGGAAGGGCGTCCCCGGCCTCCCGCGCCACGCGCGGTGGGTCCCCGCGGGTCGCGGCTCGGGCCTCGGGAGCTGCGGCGCGCTGGTCGACCGGCCCGGGCGGCCCCACGGCCCGGCTCGGGCCCAGAAGCGCAGCGACAGCCTCTCCCCCACATAAACCTGCACGCCAGAGCTCTGACTCACAAGCGACGCGCCACAGCCCTGGCGCCACCGGGCCAGCCGGGCTGACGACCGCGGGCTTTCCGGAGCTCTGCCTGGCTCACAGCGGGGACGGTCCCCTCCCTCGGCAGCTGCCACCGCAGCTCCGGAAGCCAAGAGCACGATCTAACAGCGGCCGCCAGATGGAGCCCGACGACCGTCGCGAACGTCAGCGAGACCGATCCGGACGGCTGGCAGGGCGGCCCGTGGACCGCCAAAGCGAAACCGTGAGTCGAGAAGCCCTTCCCGAGGCCGAAAACGCAGCCCCTCTCCCCCAACCCCAGAGAAACGCCTCCCCAAAACGTGTCCCCGCATCGACCGCGACAGAGTCAGAAGACAACCCACGGCGTCTGGGTGTTTGGAGATGCATCTCGGAGGGAGGGAGGGAGGGAGGGAGGGAGGGAGAAAGAACCCACAAGGAAGGACTCGGTCGCGGGTCGCTGCGGACACAGGGAGAGGCAGAACGCCTAGGCTCTTCCAGAATCCACACAGAGACAGACAGAGGGAGAGAAAGACGGAGGGAGGGAGAGAATGGAGAAAAGAGACAGATGGTGAAAGGGAAGGAGGGAGGGAAGGGAGCAGGGAGGGAGGGAGGGAGGGAGGGAGGGAGGAAGAAAGTGGAGAAAAGAGAGACCATCTAAAAAACAGAGATACGGAAAGAAAACTTCTTAAACGTTCCATTTTTTCAAAGACAGGTGGAGAGGAAAGAAACACGAAAAGGAGAGAAAGAAGGAGGAAAGAAACGAAGGAAAGAGGGGAAAAGAAACAGAGAGGAAAGAAAAATGAAGGAAAGACAGGGAACGAAAGAGAAATAAGACACGAAAGAAAAATGAACAGAAAGAGAGAGAGAAGGAAAGGAAGAGAGGAAGAAACACGTAAAGGAGGAAAGAGAGGAAGAAAGGAAGGAAGAAACACATCAAGGAGAGAAAGGAAGGAAGAATCACATCAAGGAGAGAAAGAAAGAAAACAGGGATAAATATGCCCGTTTATCTATACATACAAATACAACACTCTTCACACATAAGCATAGACGTATTCATCTACCATCGTTTCTTCACGTAGCAGCGTATAT
>NC_072009.2:67652500-67800000 GCF_028885655.2 Pongo abelii
TTTGAGACAGAGTCTCACTCTGTCACCCAGCCTGATGTGCAGTGGCACAATCACAACTCACTGTAGCCTCAAACTCCTAGAGTCAAGGGATCCTGCTATGTCAACATTCCAAGTAGCTGGAACTACAGGCGTGCACCACCGTGCCTGATTAATTAAAAAAAAAATTAATAAAGATGTGGTCTCACTATGCAGCCCAGGCTGCTCTCAAACTCCTGACCTCAAATGATCCTCCTGCCTTGTCATTCCAAAGTGATGGGATTGCACAGGCTTAAGACATTGTGCTCAGCCAAGATTTTACCTTCAAAGAGCACACATTTTTTATCAGAAAAAATAATAATAAATAATAAAGTCTGTGTGAGAAATGAGTTGAAGTATAGATAATACAAAATTGGCATGTTATTAGTTGTTGTTGAGGCTGGGTAACAGGCCTATTGTACTGTTTCTTTTATTTTTGTGTATGTTTTAAATTTTCTTTAATAAAACATGTATAATAATACAAAGTTGATCTACAATGTTAGCTCTTAAGATCTTAGTGACTTTGGGGGAGCAAAAAGAGAGAAAGTGGTTGCCAGGGCATCAGTGAACCTGGTTCTATTTCTAGGTTACACACGTGTGTTCACTTTGTAATAATTCATTGAACTTTACATGATTTCTTTGTACACATCTTTCTGCAAGAACGTTATACATATATACAAATTTAAATATTACTTATTTGCACAAAATTTTAACATCATATCTCAGAATAATAACACTGTTTTGTATTGTTTTAAAGTGGGACATGTTTGCTCAGGGCATCATCAGATGGATATTAATATTCCAAGGTATTTACTTATGTCCTAACACTTTGGTGACCTTCTAGATCTTCCCATGTTTACATCAATTTAGTAAGTAAGACAGTTTTAATTTTTTAGGGTATAGGCCAAGCACAGTGGATCATGCCTACAGTCTCAGCTCTTTGGGAGGCCAAGGCAGGAGGATCATTTGAGTCCAGTATTTTGAGTTTTTTTAGGATGCAATTATTTTTCAGCAAAGCCCTCACCCAAGAGTGAGGTTCAGCAATGCAAGGGCACCTAGTGCATACTATGCATTTGGTATGAGTAGAACTGGATTGAATCAGGAATAAAATATGTAGCAGAGGTCAGTTCGGCAAGGAAAAGTAGGTAATGCAGGTAAGATCAGAAGAGCACAACCCAGCAGCAAATCTTTCCATTTATTTCAGGAACCCATTTGCCACTAGATCACCGGAAGAGGCTGATTTAAACCATTCATTTCCGGAAACCATTTGCCACTAGTTCACCCGAAGAGGCTGATTTAAAGCAGCAGTTTGGGGGTTTGGTTGTACCCCATAGTCACCCAGAGAGCTTTAAACAGCACTGTGGCTTAGGTCCCACCGCAGGGATTCTGAATTCATTTATCCATTGCCTTTTGAGTTTAGGTAATTTTAAAAGCCTCCCTGGTGATTCCTGTGTGCACCCAGGGGGAACAACCCCTGGTTCGGGGTGAGAAATGTATTTGCTGCGCATGCATTCCTTGTGTGCAGCGGTGATTTACCCCATGGCCACTCCTGAGTTTGGGGTCTTAGAAAATACACTTGTCATGTTAAAAATCAAAAAACAACTTCAAGACACACTCAGCTGTTTGACTAAAATGCAGCAGGAGAAAATATCTTCTCAACAGGTGTATCTGGATGGCACTTGCTTTCAGAGTAAAAGATGGTTTCAAGCACAATATAGCACTTTTTTCCTACAGGCTTTCAAGGCCTTTTACTATCCTATCCTTATGAATCACAGGAATAAAAAAATCATAGTTATATAACTGTCAAATATTGTATTAGGAAAAAAATTAAGGGCATGTCTTCCATGCTCAGGTATCCTGATTAAAATCAGTTAAGACCCATCTGCCGGGTGTGGTGGCTCACACCTGTAATCCCAGCACTTTGAAAGGCAGAGGCTGGAGGATCACTTGAGCTCAGGAGTTCGAGACCAGCCTGCTCAACATAACAAAACCTCATCTCTGCCAAAAATACAAATATTATCTGGTTGTGGTAGTGTGCACGTGTGGTCCCAGCTACTTGGGAGGCTGAGGTGGGAGAATTGCTGGAGCACAGAATGTCAAAGCTGCAGTGAGCCACTGCACCCCAACCAGAATGACAGGGAAAGAGACCCTGTCTCAGAAAAAATAAATACTTAAAGAGACCCATTCTTTTAGACACCCTCATTCTTCTACATAAAACACGAGGCTTTTGACTGAAATGTTTTAAGATGAACTGAAAATTCTCCCATAATCAGGAGCAGTAGATGGGGGTTGCTCCCTTCCTATTCTTTGAGTTGAAGCAAGGCAGAGGTCTGGAGACTGAAACTGGTAAATACTCAAACTGGTAAATATATCAATTGCTTTCTTTTCATATGATGTATTAAGCTATTTTGCATTGCTATTTAAAAAACCTGAGACTGGGTAATTTATAAGAAAAGAGTTTGATTGGCTCATGGTTCTGCAGGCTGTACAGGAAGCATAGCACCAGGGTCTGCTTCTGGGAAGGCCTGGGGAAGCTTACAATCATGGTGAAAGAGAAGCAGGCATCTCACATGGTAGAAGCAGAAACAAGAAAGATGGGGGAGGGATGGGCCACACTTCTAAACAACCAGATCTCGAGAGTACTCACTATCACAAGGACAGCACAGAGCCATGAGGGACTCACCTGGTGATTCAACCACCTCCTCCCCAGGCCCCACGTGCCACATTGGGGATTAAAATTCAATATGAGATTTGGAGGGGACATCTAAACTATATCACATGACCATCAGAAAAACAGATGAAGAATTCATGGTTTCTACTGTCCAGAAACTTTTCATCTAGAGCAAATGGATTAATGGCTGAATTCAGCATCCTGTAGTTGGAAGGGAGAAGGGAGCTGCACAGGGGGCCTTGGCTGCATTTGCTCCATTTCCCTTATGCTGTTCCTTGAGTTCCGATGTCACCACCTGAAGGGCTATTCATGGACAGAAGAATTATTGTTATTGTTGTGATTATTTCTATTTCTTTTATCTTGGTAAAAATAAGTTTTTAGCTTCTCATATAATTGTCCTAAAAAACCCTAAGAGTTTTGCATAAGTTTCTTGTTATCATGTGTTATAAAAATTGACAGGGAAGTGACTAAAACAGATTAAAATTACACAAGCTCTAAGAGTCAAGTCTCTGTTGGGCAGGCTTAGGAAAGACAGAACTGGAAATACTCCACCAGCATGAACATCAGAAATATGGGGTCCACTTTCTATTCCAGCCTTGCCGAGATCCACCCTTTTCTAAGGCCTCATCCAGGTCTGGCCTCACCCTAGAATCTTCTGTCACAGAACTGATTAAAGGAGACCAGAGATTCGGGCGCGGGCTCCTGCTGCCTCTCCTGTGCTGGTGCCCACAATTTCCTAAAATGGAAAAGCAGATAAGTGGAAGCAAATAATTCTATATTTGGGGGTGATAATTTCTTTTTCATTGAAGCCAGTGCTTCTAGAGACACCCCACCTAGCAACTTGTTTTCCATTCCTGCAAATTCAGTAGCTGCTCCACAAGGCACAAGAAGGTAAATATAAATATAAAACATCTTTCTGAACAGTTCACCCTTTTTTCCCTATCCCTTTTCATCTGTCGATATAGATTTTATTCTGCACATTTTATTTTCCAGGTAAATAATTTTTAAAATGGAAGAAAAAATAGAAACGCTAGGCCCTTCATTTAAATCCTGAAAATTACAGAAAACTTAGCACCCAACTCACAGGGTACTACGAGGATTAACTCACATCATGTAATGTTTCCTGAACAGTTCTCTGTAACAGACTTCTGAACACATAGTATGTGCTCAATAAACATTGCATTAACTCATGTGTACATGTTTTCCAAATGCAGACTTACTCAAACATTGATGCCTTCTCTAGGCTTTCTAAACTGTAAAGAGCCAGCAGAAAATGACATGTTTGAAAATGGTGATTGGTGGCTTCCACTTTGGGCCAAAAGTATTTGTGTTGTGGTAACATTGTTGGGTGTCAGGAGCTCTGTGCTGTGCCTACTTTCTCTAGCTGAGTGCTACTATATTGGATGTAGTGGAAGAAACATCAGCATTAAGAGGAGACTTTTTAAAGAAGCCAATTCACGGATCCCTTCCAAACCTGCAGAATCACATCACTAAGAGAGAGCCTGGAATCAGAAATAATTCATATGCACATTGAAGATTGAGAGGCAGCCGGGTGCGGTGACTCACGCCTGTAATCCCAACACTTTGGGAGGCGGAAGTGGGCAGATCACCTGAGGTCAGGTGTTCAAGACCAGCCTGGGCAACATGGCAAAACCATGTCTCTACTAAAACATACAAAAATTAGCCAGGTGTGGTGGCTGGTGCCTGTAATCCTAGCTACTCGGGTGGCTGAGACTGCAGAATCACTCGAACCTGGGAGGTGGAGGTTGCAGTGGGCCAAGATGGCGCCACTGCACTCCTGCCTGGACAATGAGTGAAAACTCTGTCGAAAGAAAAGAAAGAAAGACGAAAGAAAGAAAGAAAGAAAGAAAGAAAGAAAGAAAGAAGGAAAGAAAAAGGCTTGAGAGGCAATGCTTAGCTAAGTGGCTCTCGGCCCATGCTTCCAGCCATAATCACATGGCCAGCTTAAAGAAATACCATCACCTGTGCCCTCCCCAGAGACTCTGTCTATTGATCTTGGTGGAAGCATCTAAGTGGTTGTAATTAGAAAGTCAAACTGTCCCTCTTTGATGATTATATAATATGATATATACAAAAATTCTAAAGACCGCCAAAAAAACTCTTAGGTTTGATAAATAAATTTAATAATGTTTCAAGATGCAAAAATCAGTGTACAAAAATTGGTAGCATTTTTATACACTAATGATGCTCAAGCTGAGAACTGAATTAAAAAGTCACTTCCTTTTACAATAGCTACAAAAAAAGGTAAAATGCTTAGAAATACAATTAGTCAAAGAGATGAATGATCCCTGCAAGGAAAACTACAAAACACTGATGAAAGAAATTGTACATGACACAAAAGAGAAAAACATCCCATGCTCATGGATTGGAAGAATTATGATCAATAAAATGACTCTACTGCCCAAAGCAATCTACATATTAAATGCAATTCCTACAAAAATGCCAATGTTATTTTTTATAAAATTAGAAAAAAAAACACTAAAATTCACATGGAACCACAAAAAGAGCCTGAATATTCAAAGAAAATCTAAGCAAAGAGAATAAAGCTGCAGATATTACATTATTTGACTTAAAATTGTGCTAGAAGGCTGTAGTAACCAAAACAGCATGGTACTGATATAAATCGACACATAGATCAATGTTACAGAATAGAGAACCTAGAAATAAAGCCACATACCTACAAACAACTGATCTTTTACAAAGTCAACAAAAACACACACTGGAGAAATGACATGCTATTCAACAAATTGTGCTGGAAAAATTATATTGCCGTATTCAGAAGAACGGAATGGGACCCCTATGTCCCACCATATACAAAAATCAACTCAATATGGATTAAAAGACTAAATTATAATACCTGAAACTATAAAAATGCTAGAAGAAACTCTAGGATAAACTCTTCTAGACATTGACTTGGACAAAGAATTTATGACTAATATCTCAAAAGCAGATGTACCAATAACAAAAATAGACAAAAGGAACTCAATTAAACTAAAAATCTCCTGAAAATGAGCTTTCTAATTAACACAGTGAACAGAAAACCTATGGAATGAGATAAATGTTTACGAGTTTTGCATGTGACAAAGATCTAGTGTCAAGAATATGCAAGGAACTCAAACAGCTCAACAAAAATAAAACAAGTAACCTCATTAAAAAGCAAGCAAAGAACATGAACATTAAAAAAGAAAAAAAGACACTGATGGTCAATGGTCAACAAGCACGTAAAAGATGCTCAACCTTGTCAATGATCAGAGAAATGCCAGTTAAAAACCACAATGAGATACCAACTTACACCATGCAGAATGGCTATTACTAAAAAGCAGAAAAATGAGCTATCAGCAAGGATACAGAGAAAAGGGAACACTTATACATTGTTTGTGGGAAAGTAACTTTCTACACCCTCTATGGAAAACAGTATGGAGATTTCAATATAGACTAAAAATAGAACTTCCATTTGATTCAGCACTCCCACTACTTGGTATCTACCCAAAGGAAAACAATTTGTTACATAAAGAAAATACCCATGCTCACATGTTTATCACAGAACTATTCATAATAGCTGATATATGAAATCAATTTAAATTTATCAATCAATAATCGAATAAAGAAAATGTGTTATACAAGTATACCATGGAATGCTACTCAGCCATGAAGAAGAATAAAATCCTGTGTTTTGCAACAACATGAATAAAACCGGAGGCCATTATTGTAAGTGAAAAAACTCAGAAACAGAAAATCAAATTCTGTATTTTCTCACTTGTAAGTGGGAACTCAATTACGCATACACTTAGATATACAGACTGGAAAAATAGACACTGGAAACTCAGAAAGATGGGAGGTTGGAGAGGGTTTAGGAATGAGAAAATAACTAATTGGGACAATAAACAACATTCAGATGATTGTCACACCAAAAGCCCATGCTTCATCACTATGCAACATGCTTCTGTGAGAGAGCTGCATTTATACTCTCTAACGCACTAATAAAGAGATAAAAAAAAAAAAAGGCCTGGTGCGGTGGCTCAAGCCTATAATCCCAGCACTTTGGGAGGCTGAGGCGGGCAGATCAGGTGGTCCAGGAGTTCAAGACCAGCCTGGCCAATATAGTGAAACCCCATCTCTACTAAAAATACAAAAATTTGCCGGGCGTGGTGGCACATGTCTGTAGTCCTAGCTACTAGGGAGGCTGAGGCAGGAGAATCACTTGAACCCGGGAAGCGGAGGTTGTGGTGAGCCGAGATTGTGTCACTGCACTCCAGCCTGGAAACAGAGGGAGACTCTGTCTCAAAAAAAAAAAAAAAAAAAGAGAGAAAAAAAACTTTGGCTTTTATCAAGAGGACAAACTGAATAGACCTCATAATTTTCATAAATAATTACATTAGGCAAAAAATTTTAATAAAAATAAATAAAAAATAATATTGTATTTTAAGAATGGTATAGAAAGATAATTTGATGATTTCGAGTAGTTAGTACTTAGCACATCCAATATGTTAGGCAAGATTCTAAGCCACTTAGACCTTTATGGACAGAATATGTAACAGAGTAAAATAAATAACACAAAGATTCATTGCCAATGACAAACTGACATATTTTCAATCATATTAGATGATATTAAAACCACTAACAAATTTACTGTTTTGTTTCATAATAAAAAAGAATGTTAAATAACTTCATTAAAAAGTTTGACTAATTAGGCATATAGATAAATTGGCAGCATTTTGACCAGTACACGGAGGACACACATTTTCAAAGACCAGACAAAATTATTTATTTATTTTTTGCGGGGAAAGAACAGTTTTATTATCTGGGGATACAGTGGGGTCCTCTCCCTGGGAGGTGGGGTCTTCCACTGGTTACCCCCGCCAGGGCTCCAGGGGGCGCCATGCGATTCAGTGCTGGGCTCCGCTAGGGGCCGTGCCTTGGAGAAGGCGAACTGTGCGGGGAACCAGCAGCTGTGGGGTCCTCACCGCCCGCTCCGCCCGGCTGCACCGGGCCTCCTGGTGCTCCTCAGGCTCCCGCCGAGTCTGCGTCTCTGGAGGGCAGCGAACCATCGTGCCCAGAACCTTATCCTCACAGTCCAGTTTGACGCAGGTCAGGCATTTCTGCTTCCTCCTCTCGGGCAGGTCTTTGCACTTGGGTTTCTTCCAGTCCTTCCTCCCGCCGCTTCTCTGTCTGCCGGAGCTTAAATTCCAGCCTCACAAATGTTCCAGCTGGGAAGGGCGTGTCCAGGGCGCTGTCCACACTGGTCTCCCGGAAGGCCCGCTGCATGGGCGGGTGCTTGCAGCAGATTCCTCCAGGGCCACCTGCAGGCCCCGGCGCTGGCCCCCTGGGCTCGGCACCCCCCGCGCCCCCCGCGCCCACCCACGGGGCCAGCGAGATCCGCAGCCGTCTCAGGCTTCCCCTGTCACCCCGGCCCTGCGAAGCGGGTGTGCGCCCCTTAGTTCTCCGAGCCCGCCGGGAGCCACCACCTCCCCTGCCCTGCCCCTGGGGGGGGCCATGCCCGCAGAACGCTGGGCAGAGGCGAAGGAACCGGGAAATGTCCCTTTCTCCACACTGACCTTGGTGTGTGCCGGGTCCTCTCCACTCCCTCCCACCCTGCCCGCGCTGTTCCCTGGGGCCCGCAGTTTCAGCAAAGTTCCCTGCCGCGCCGGGAAGCCGTCCTGTTGCCCACTCTCACCCTTCCTCCTTTTCTGGCCCATTCTCTCTCCCCACTGGGTCTCCGACACAACCCTCTCTCCTCCCGGCTGTCCCCGGAGCCCCTCTCTGCTTCCCCAGCTCAGCCCCCTCTCTGATGGCTTCTCCCTCCCACCCCCAAGCGAATCTCTGGGCTCCCACGGGGTGCCCTCAATCCCCGGGGCCTAGGTCAACCAGACAAAATTATTTTAAATGGGAAGGTTTGAATTCCATTGAATTCATGAAAGCAGGAATCCATCTGGTCATATTTTAAATAATTGTGAAATGATAATAGCAATTATCAATTTAAAGTTTAACCAGAATTCAGAATAACCACCATTTTACCAGGAAAAAAAAAAAAAAAACCTGTTATAACTAACCAAGTCAGTAAATTCTCAGGATATAATATTAACATATGAACATCAGTTGCATTTTTTTACAGTAATAACAAAATATCTGAAACAGGAATAAAGATAGTTCCATTTACAATATTATCAAGTAGAATGAAATACTTAGGAATGAGTTAACAAAGAATATGGAAGATCTGCATACTGAAAACTATAAAATGTTGAGGAAAGAAAATGAAGAATACAAAATGAGAAATATGTGTTCATGGATTCTAAAAATTAATAATATTAAAATATCCATACTACACAAAGTGATCTACAGAGTTAAATTTCTATCAAAATTTTAATGCCATTTTATTAAAATGTAGAACAACAATTTTAAAATTAGTATGGAACCACAAAAGACCTCAAATAGCCAAATGCTGAGAAGAACAAAAAGGCTGAAAGCCTCACACTTCCTGATTTCAAACTATATTACAAAACTGTAGTCATCAATATAGTATAGTACCTACATAAAAACCAATAGAACAGAATAGAGGACCCAGAAATAAACTCAAGGATATACAGTCAACCAATCCCACAGAATGGAGAAAGGATAAACACATCAAGGAGTGGTGTAGGAAAAACTAGATATGCACAGAAAAAAGTGAACGTTTCTCTCATATCATCACAAAATGAATTTGAAATGAAATAAAGACTTAAACATAAGAACTGAAATCATGAATCCTCTTAAAAAAAAAATGGAGAAAAACCTCCTTGACACTGGTCACGGCAATGATGTTTTGGATATGACACCAAGAACACAGTCAACAAAAGCAAAAATGAACAAGTGGAACTATGTCAAAGTAAAAATTTTCTGCACAATAAAGGAAACAATCAACAAAATATAAAGGCATTATAGGAAATGGGAGAAAATATTTGTAAACCATATATAGGATAATATGTTACTATCTAAAATATATGTCATACTAATCAATACAAAAAAAGAACCCACAGCAGAATTAAAAGCAATTTCTTGATTAATAATTGGGCAAAATATACACATAGCAATTTTTCCAAAGATATACAAATGGCCATCAGGTATATAAAAAATGCTCAACATCACTAATTATAAGAGTAATTAAAATCAAAATCACAATGAGGTATCAACTTATCGTGGTGTTTGGATGCCTATTATCAAACAGTCAAAAGATAAAAAGTGTTAGGGTGTAGAAAAACAGAACACTTGTCCACTGTTGCTGAGGATGTCAATTGGTGCAGCTATTATGAAAAACAGTATGGAGGTTCCTTAAAATTTTTAAACTAGAACTACCATTAATCCCAATTTGGAGTATATAGCCAAAGGACATAAAATCAGGATCAGCAAGGGTATGTGCACTCCTCTGATACAGATAAATAAACTGATACATAATTTCAGCTTTAATAAAAATGAAACTCTTTCATCTACTACAATATTGATAAATCTTGAAGACATTATGCTAAGTGAAATAAGCGGAATACAGGACAACTACTGCATGATCTCCTTTGTATGTAAAATCTAAAAAAGTAAATAAAAATAAAAGAATAAAAAGCCATGGAAACAGTAGAACGGTGGTTCCCATGGGCTAGGAAGTGGGGAAAGTGGGGAGATTTCCATGGAAGGGGGGCACCTTCTGTTACAAGGTGAGTAACTGCTGGGACCTAATGTACAGAATAGTGACTATAGTTAACAACACTGTGTAATTGAAATTTGCTACAAGAGTAGATCTCAGGTGCTCTCACCACACATACAGAAAAGTATTAACTATGTGAGGGGATAGATATGCTAACTAGCTTAACTGAGGTAATGTAAAGACTACTGACATCTCAAAACACTCTATTGCACACCCTAAAAATACACACTTTTCAATTTGTCAATCATAGCTCAACGAATGGAGAAAAAAAAATAAGAGTAAGCAGCAGGTCATATCTAGCCACAGGGAAACTCGATTTAAAACACTCTTGGATACTGTTTGCAGCTCAACTCGGGAACAGCTGGAGCGCTTCTGGCCCCTGGACTTCGACGCTCCTCCCGCGGCCCCCGTGGCTGTGGCTCCGCCGGCCTCCGCTTCGGACCCGAGCAGCCCCTCCGAGGCCGCAGCCGTCGAGCGCCCGAACTCACGGCCTCGGGCCCATACCCGCCGCCAGCGCCTTCACTGTGGCCCCTCCTCTCCCTCTCCGAGCCCGAGCTGGCCCAGCGGAGAAGGAGGGCGGAGAAGCTGGAACCAGAACGCGGAGCTGCAGGCGGCAGGTGCGGGAACGGGAGACGCTATGGCCTCGCACAGGACGGCTGCTCAGAGCGACACGAGCAACCGCCAGGAGCTCCGCACGCAGCTGGAAGAACTCAGTCACGTACTCCGCTGCGGGAGAAATGGAGATAATAAAAGTCTGATGTAGAAGTACTCGCAGAGAACCATGCTCCTTGGACAATCTCAGATTATTATTATCAGACCTACTCTAATGATGTTAGTCTTCCAAACAAAGTGAGTGACTGAACTGTCAAATCAGCAAGATCAGGGTATTGAAACTCTTGCTTTGAATTCTAACGACCAGTTATAAATAGAAAATGATGCTCACCCTGGTACTGATAAGACACCAAATGTTAAATGTAGACAAGAGGGTCATTTGCCTCAAATTCACAGGAGCCAGCATCTGCATTAGCAGCACAAGATACGTCCTTAGAAGGTTCGTCATTAGATGGAAGTTTGAGAGGTGCAGCAGAAGCGGCTTTATCACAGACTGGATTAAGTTATGATGAAAATACTGGACTGTATTTTGACCACAGCACTGGTTTCTATTAAGATTCTGAGAATGAAATATATTATGATTTAATTTATTACTACTGTGATGTGGGAAGTGGTCGCTATGGATTTCATTCTCGAGTAGATTTGCAACATTTTCAGACTTATAGCACAAAACAAAAATGAAAAATTGTGAAAAGAAAGGATCCAGATTCTTCTACAAAAAAAAAAAAGTGAGGAAAAGGATTTGAATTCAGAGGATCAAGAAGCCTTCAGTGTTGAACATACAAGCTGCAACGGGAAAAACAATTTCACAAATGTGAAACAAAAAGCCAAAATAGGCATTCATCACAAAAATAATCCCCCAAAATTCACTGTTCCAGTTAGTGGAAATGCTATGGAATCTCCTCTTAATGAAAACATCTCAATTCATCTTTAAGGATGAGAAAATCACAGAGAGTGATAGTGAACCAGAAGAAGGTGAAATTACGACTCTCAGACCGAGGGTAGTTATGATGAAGGCATTACCAGTAAAGGCAATGCAACTGCAAAAGATACTGAGGAGGAAGATTAGGAAAAAGTGTGGCCCTCATATATGACAGTAATTGTTGTTAGATCACCTGTGTTACAGACAGGATCATTCTTCATCATTACTGCTGTAAAACCTGCTACAATTGGAAGAGAAAATGGTATGGAGCATACTCTTCGAATCCCTGAAGTTGCTGTAAGTTTCATGCAGAAATCTGTTTTGACCATGACTTACAAAGTTATGTCCTTTTGGATCAGGCAGTCAAAATGGAACAATTGTTAACGGAAAATGGATTGTTCAGCTGAAAACTAAATGTGACCCTTATGAACCTGAGCATGGAGATAAAGTGAAAGTTGTAGACACTGTGTTATCTTATTACATTCACCCTGGCAGTAATAGCTGTGTTGGATGTGAACCAGGGCAGGTTAGAGCTCACCTTTTCCTTGATAAGAAAGATGAATCATTTGTTGGTCCATCACTAACTAAGAAGGAAACGAGTTGGAAAGAAGAAAAGGATTTTAAAAATATACGAGTAAAATATGGTTTACAGAATACAGACTACAAAAATGATAAGATACTGGAGAATCAAAAATATAAAGATAGAGTTGGAAAACATAGGGAGCAGATTGGAAGTGAAGGAAATTTCCAAAGAGATGATGCTCCTGCATCTGTTCGTTCTGAAATTACTGATAGCGACAAAGGTCAGAAGATGTTGAAAAAGATGCGTTGAAAAGAGGAGAAGGCCTGAGGAGGGATGGTGGGAGAATAAAAATTCCAATACAGCTTCAGCTTTGGCAAACACATGCAGGATTGGAGACAGACAAACCATCTTCAATTAAAGAGACTCACCTTCTCCAAAACAAGAACAACAACAACAACAACTGGGACAAAGCACAGGAGAGATTTGCTGAAAACTTTCCAGAAACTAAACTTCCAAAAGATGACCTAGGAACCATTCCTTGGGTAAAAGGGACTGAGGAGTGAAGGTTAATCACAGAAGAAAACTCAAGCTTTTTCATAAATAGAGTTTGGAAACTCTTATTTTATTGCAGAATGTTTCTCCCCAAAAAAGTCAGTACCACAAGAAAGCTGTGTCACAGTTTACCCCTTCCTGATTCAGAAATGTGTAATAAAATGTGGTTTGCAGCTTTTAAAAAACACTTTTTAAACTAATTATTAGTGACTGAATTAAATTATACAGTAAGTGAACTAAAGTTCACAGGGCACAGATAAGTTTATCAAACTTCACTATTTTATCTTGTCATTTACAACATCCATATAAGCAATTAGCCATATAAGCAAAATTCATATAACCACTTAAATGTTCATTTGTCCTTGTCTCCATATATTCATACTAGTATGCACAGAAAATACAGCAAAAGAAACATCTAAAATCTATAAGAATAAATCTGACAATATATATTCTTGTTTATGCCCTTCAGGACCTAGATAAAAAATGTTGAGACAACGTGTATAGTGATGCATACATTTTCTTATATTTGGAATAGCCTAAATCATATTAAAGAACTAATGAACAGGTGACATGTCACAGAAAATTCATCTTTTATTGTTTTCTTCGGTGAAGAATCTGAATATGTTGATATATACTGTACATTCAGCATTTGCATTTGGTTTGTTTCATAGCTAATGAAATGTTTATACATGAACAAATGAGTACAGTATTGAAATAGTCCATGTGCTGGCATTCATACTTCTTATAAATACCATTGCAGGCAATGAAGTTGTGCCAGAAAAATCTGATTTTGAGTACAAAAGGAATACTTAGCAAGGGCCTCAAGCTCAATATATTTATTGAAAATGTCCTAAATTGCCATAAAACATTATAACGTTAAATTATTCATTTCAATAAATTATGAATTAACAAAAAATACAAATGTCTTTTATGGATCAGGGAAGTCCTAATGAGACAGAATGGCCATTGAAGCCAAAAGGTCTGAATTCAGGAAAATAATTTTACTCATATTAGTTTTATGTTAGAGAAAACAATACTTCTGACCATATACTATTTATTGCAGTGGAGTATTTCAAAATATGTACATAATATATAATTAATTTTCTAATGATATAAAGTAATCACACTCTACAAATTATTACAATATGGTCTATTGATGAGAGGGGTGTTTCAAATGAAAAAAAACTTGGAATTTCTCATGGTGATAGATGCCATAGAAAATCTATGTAAAATATTTCACTCATATATGCAATTATTGATATTTCTGCTTTTCAGAAAAATAATATAAACACTTAATGCAGACAATTAAAACCACCAAGAAGTTATAAGAATTCACAGAATGCCTAATATAGTTGAAAGGAAATTAAGAAAACTTCCCAGGACTGGAAGTAAATAAAGGTAATGATCCAGAGAAGTAATCAACCTAAGAGGCCAGGGCTCCACTCAGATGCATGTGATTACAAGAATGTCAGGTCCATGTGGGTTGTTCCCTTCTGACAAGGCAAATGGAATAAACAAAGAGACACTGCCTGCAGGCATTGGAATGTGGTGTCTCCCATATGTGAGGATTAAATTATAAATTATATTGCACACAATGAGATGAGCTACTGGGGTGAAGCATCAGAAGAAATTATATGGCACATAAATCTCAGATATTGAATTTATATTTAAATGTTTAAGTCAATATAATGGAAAAACAAAAAAAGCAAAATAATGTGGAAAGAAACTACGAGCTTGTCAAGCTATCTTTGGAAAAGAGGCAAATGAAAAATAAAGTATTGAAAGTGTTGTAAAACAATTTAATGTACAACATACAGATTACATATTAAAATAGGCTGAGCCAAAAAGAGGACTAGTAAAGTGAAATGCTGATCACAATTAATGTAGTCATATATGTTATAGAAGGCAAATTAATAGAAAATATAAATATATTTATATATGAATATTAGATTGAGAAGAAATAAAAAGAATTTAATTGTTTTACCAGACTCTCTAAATAGGAAGGCAACAGTCAAAGAATCAGTGACTCGTAAGTTTCAGAAATTGGAAACCAGACATGAATCCTTTAAAAGTTTAGGGTGTAATATATGAAAAAAAGGTAAATTAAGAAATACTTGGAAGAAATAGTGGTTTGGGTTCTTGTGAATACTGCTTAATAAACATGAGAGTGCAGTTATCTTTTTTGACATGCTTATTTTGTTTCCTTTTGATATAAACCCAGCAATGAGATTGCTGGATCATATGGTAGTTCTATTTAGAATTTATTGAAAAACCTCCATACTGTTCTCCCTATAGAAATGGGAAATGATGGTACTAACTTACATTCCTACCAACAGTGTATAAGTGCCCATCTACAGAATGAATAAAGAAAATGTTATACACACACACACGCACACACAGGCACACACACACAGGAATAATGTTCAGTCATAAAATAGAATGAAGTTCTGTCATTTGTGTCAACATGGATGAGCCTAGAGGACATTATGTCAAGTGGAATAAGCCAGGCACAGAAAGAAAAAGACCACGTGCTCTCACTCACGTGAAATCTGAAGAAGTCCATCTCATAGAAGTAGACAGTAGGATGGTGGTTACCAGAGGTTAGCGATGGCAGAAGGATGAGGGAGTGGGGAGAGCTTTGTCACTGGGTACAAAGTTACAGTTAGGAAGAATAAATCCTGGTGTTCTGTTACACAGCACGATGACTATAGCTAATAATAATGTACCGTTTATTCTATAATAGCTTGAAGCGAGGATTTTGAACTTTACTAGCACAAGGAAATAAATGTTTAAAGTGTTAAATATGCTAATTACTCTGGTTGGAACACTGTACAGTGTATATGGTACAATGTGATGCAGTGAAACATAATTAACATAATTATACGTTTGCAGAGTACAGTGTGATGTTTCACTGCATCACACTGTACCGTGTAGTATGATGCAGTGAAACATCACATAATTAACACATGATAGTTATATATGTTTACGGAGTACAGTGTTATGTTTCACTGCATCACACTGTACCATGTAGTATGATGCAGTGAAACATCACATAATTAACACATGATAGTTATATATGTTTATGGAGTACAATGTGATGTTTCACTGCATCTCACTGTACCGTGTAGTATGATGCAGTGAAGCATCATGTAATTAACACATGATAGTTATATATGTTTATGGAGTACAATGTGATGTTTCACTGCATCTCACTGTACCGTGTAGTATGATGCAGTGGAACATCATATAATTAACATGATAATTATACATGTTTACGGAGTACAGTGTGATGTTTCACTGCATCACACTGTACCATGTAGTATGCTGCAGTGAAACATCACATTGTACCCCATAAATATTACTGGTTCAGCAGGGAACTGTGGGACACAGAGCAGCTCCAGATTAGCCATGACCAGCAGCTTCACCTGTGTGGGGTAGCGAGAGGGGAAGGGCCCTGTGCTCGGCTGAGAGTTGACCACGACCCCATCCACTTTGACTGCTAGGTGCCAGCAGAGGTCAGGGACCCCTAACTTCAGGCAGAGGCAGGAAGCAAGGTCATTGCCTCTTTTTTTTTTTTTTGAGAGAATCTCACTCTATCACCCAGGCTGGAGTGCAGTGGTACAATCTCGGCTCGCTGCAACGTACATAGAGGTATACTTCAGAGTCACACCTGCAGGAAGGTCCCTGGGTGAGATTAACAATCCCACATAGAGGTGTACGTCAGAATCACACCTGCAGGAAGGTCCCTGGGTGAGATTAACAATCCCACATAGAGGTGTACGTCAGAATCACACCTTCAGGAAGGTCCCTGGGTGAGATTAACAATCCCACATAAGTGCCAGTTCTGGGTATGAGAGCCAAAGCCTCCTGTATGTTGGATCTATGTACATAAGTCACAATCTCAATGGTGGAATGGATTTTTCCATGAGAGGCTTAATGCCTTTTGAAAATTGAGTTATCTTAGTGGAGTCACAGCCTCACAAGTGTTTTGGATCTTGGTCAGGGAGTCACAAACCCGCTTGTGGACAACATCCACTTATGAGAGCCAACTTTCCAACTTTTGACTGCCTCTGGGTGTGAAATTCAGAACCTCAATTGTGGGCTGTGTTCATGTGGGAAAATGACAATTTTTACTGGTGGCTGGGCTCAGACAGGAGCCTCTCATCCTGTAGGTGTTGAGATAAGTGATATGTCACAATACCCAAAATATGCTGGGTGCAGGCAAAAGAGGAGAGTCATATTAGCTGGTTGCTAGGTCCAGTTATATTTCACCACCTCCATTTTTGGCAGGGCTAAGGCAGAAAAGGAGAGTCAGAGCTAAAGAAATGTCACAATGTCCCCGTGGGTAGGGCCTACGCATAAGAATTGCACCACCTAGTCATTGAACCCAGCCATATATTACAATACACAATGTATACAAGGCCCAGGAAAGAAAGGAGAGCATATCACATAGATACTTGGTCTAGCAATGTGTCACAATACCTGCTGAGGGGAGGCTCCAGGCAACAGAGTAACATTACCTAAGTGACGTGCCCAGAGAGATGTTTCAATGCCCATGGTGAGTAGGATTTTGAAAAAGGAGAAGTTACATAACCTAGAGGCCAGGCCTAGCTGTGTGTCACATTCATCTCCAAGACGGAGCCCAGACATGAGAGAAAAGTCACATCATGTAGGTACTGGGCAAAGTAATATGTCACAATCCTTACTGTGAGCAGGCCCTAGGAAGAAGTAGAGAGTCACATAGTCTAGATGATGGGCCCAGAGGTATTTGACAATGACTACTGTAGGTAGGGACTGGGCAGAAGAATCACTTCATCCGTGTGCTGTGCCCAGTTATAAGTCACACTTCCCTCTGTGGGCATGACCGAGGCAGAGAGAAGAGTCACGTCATCCCGGTGCTTGGCCCAAAGATATGTCACAATCTCTCTTATGGGCAATGCTCAGGTAAGAGAGGAGAGTCACATCAAATAGGTAATGGACCCAGAGGTATGTCACAAGGCCTTCTGTGAACTTGATCCAGGCAGAAGATTCACATCAACTTGGTGCTAAGCCCAGCAACATGTCACAATCCCTTCTGTGTAAAGGGACCAGACAGGAAAAGAGAATCACATTACCTGGCCAATGAGCTCAGAGATCTGTCACAATGCCCCTTGTAGGCAGGGCCCAGGCAGAGGAGTTACATAACCTGGGTAGTGGACCCAGCAATATACCACAGTGTCCCATATGGGCACAAGCCTGAGAGTCACATAACCTGGGTGCCAGGCCAAGCTATATAGAACAACGCTTCCTGTGGGCAGCGCCAAGGCGGAAGAGGAGACTCACATCACCTGGGTGCAAGGTCTAGTGATATGTCAAAATGCTCACTGTGGGCAGCGCCAAGGCGGAAGAGGAGACTCACATCACCTGAGTGCAAGGTCTAGTGATATGTCAAAATGCTCACTGTGGGCAGCGCCAAGGAAGGAGAGTAGAGTTACACCCTCAAGGTGCTGGATTCAGCAATATGTGAGTATCCCATCTGTGGGCTGGGTCCATGCAAGAGCGTCAAGTCACTCAGGTGCTAGGCACTGGGAAATTTCACCATGAAACCTGCAGAATGGTCCGGGAATGAGATTAACAATCCCACAACTGTCACAGTTGTAGGCATGACATTCAACACCTCTTGTATGTTGGGTCTAAGCCCATGAGTAACCATCTCAACACCAGACTGGATTTGTGCATGAGAGCCTCAATTCCTCTGCAGACTGTGTCACCTTAGTGAAGTCACAGCCTCACAGTTGTGCTGAATCTTGGCCTGAGAGTCACCAACCCATGAGTATCCATATATGTCAATTTTTCCCACCTTTGACTGACTACAGGTGTGAAATTCAGAACCTCAACAGTGACCTGTGTTCATGTGAGAGGATGAGAATATTTACTGTTGGCTGGGTGTGCATATGAGTGCCACAATCTCACCTGTGTGCTCGGCGCAGTTAGCAATCTCTGTGTACTACCCAATGGCACTATACAGTCTGAATGACAGATGCAATCAACTTTGAGACCTTCCTGCTGTTAGGGACCCATGGTCGTACCCGTGGCATTAAGCCCGGGTTTGAGAGTCAACGTCATTACAATTAACTAGGTCAGGATAGGACAGTCCTCCCTTGCCTATAAGCTGGGTTTAGAAATAAGCCACCATTTTAACTCTGGTTGAATGTTTATATATGAACATGGGCCTAGCACCAAGATGATGTGAGTCTTTGGCCTAGACAACTCAAGCAGGAGGCATTGTGACATATCTCTTTGCGTAACAACTATTTGATGTGACCTGCTTTTTCACCTGAGCTTTCCCCATAAAAGAGATGTGACATATGTCTAGACCCAGCACCGAGGTGATGTGGCTCTCCTTTTTTGACTGAGCCCTGTGTATTTTGGGTATTCTGACATATCCCCGGACCTAACATCTGGAAGATAAGAAGATCCAGCATGGGCCCTGCCTAGAAAGTTTCTTGTGACATATTTCTACATTAATCACCTTGGAGATGTGACTCTCCTCTCTTACCTGGGCTTTGCCCATAAGAGAGATTGTTACGTACCTCAGCAGCAAGCAACTAAATGCTGTGACTCTTCTTTCTTGCCTGGGTCATTCCCACAGATGAAAGGGTGGCTTATCGCTGTGTCCAGCACACCGGTTATGTGATTCTTCTGCCTGATCTCTGCTCACAGGAGCCATTGTGACATGTCCCTGGGCCCAGAAACTATTTAATATGACTCTCCTCTATTACCTTAACTTTGTGCATAGGATAAATTTTGACGTATCTCTGGGTCCAGCACCTAGGTGATGTGACTCCTTTTCTGCATGGACTACGCCCACAAGAAGGAGGCTGATTTATTGCTGTGTTGAGAGCTGATGTAATACCTCGATCTTTGTCTTCTTGGTTTGTAATAATGTAAACAAGAGACACACAGAAAAGAATTACAGCATAATTTATTGGAAAAGAAAAAAAATTTTGAAAGTTAAGTGCAGAATACAGTACACCGTGAGAGAGGTATTTCAGGGCGGGCTGCTCATAAGAGTGAGACAGCGTGGATTGTCGCTGGAGAAACCCCCTTATGGGAGTTTTACATTATTATTAATAAGGAGGGGGAAGAGGAGCTGCTAGTAAGCCTGTTCTGAGTGGTCTTCTGGGTGCACATGTGCAGTAGCTGTACATGCTTATTCATATTTTGCATGTCTCATTGGCATCTTAGACCTCTAGCCAGGAGTGTATTTTTGTTTGTTTGCTTGAGACAGAGTCTCGCTCTGTTGCCCAGGCTGGAGTGTGGTGGTGCAATCTCTGCTCACTGCAACCTCTGCCTCCCGAATTCAAGCCATTCTCATGCCTCGGCCTCCTGAGTAGCTGGGATTACAGGCATGCACCATCATACCTGGCTAATTTTTGTATTTTCAGTTGAGATGGGGTTTCACTATGTTGGCCAGTCTAGTCTTGAGCTTCTGGTTTCAAGTGATCCATTCTTCTCAGCCTCCCAAATTGCTGGGAGTACAGGTGTGAGCCACCGTGCCCAGCTGGGGGGTGTATTTTTTGCTATTAAAATAAGCAAAAGTTAAGTTTGAGGACAGGGAAAATCAAAATGCACATGCTCTTTAGAACAGAAAGTCCTTAATGAAGATAGCTTAGCTTGAATGAGCCCAATTACAATGCGAATGCTAAGGCTCATTGTGTTGGCTGTACAGTCACCACAGTTTCAATGAAGGGGTGGCCTACCCCTCCACACCTGTGGGTGTTTCTCATCAGGTGGAATGAGAGACTGAGAAAAGAAAGAGACACAGAGACAAAGTATAGAGAAAGAAAAGTGAGCCCAGGGGACTGGCGCTCAGCATACAGAGGACTCACGCCGGCACTGGTCTCTGTGTTCCCTCAGTATTTATTGATCACTATTTCTACCATCTTGGAGAGGGGGATGTGGCAGGACAATAGGGTAATAGTGGGGAGAGGGTCAGCAGGAAAACGTGAACAAATGTCTCTGTGTCATAAACAAGGTTAGAAAAGGTGCTGTGCCTTGATGTGCGTGTATACAAACATCTCGGTGCATTAAAGAACAGTATTGCCACCAGCATGTCTCAACTCCAGCCCTAAGGCGGTTTTCTCCTATCTCAGTAAATAGAACATACAATTGGGTTTTACACTGAGACATTCCATTCCCCGGGGATAAGCAGGAGACAGATGCCTTCCTCTTATCTCAACTGCAAATAGGCCTTCCTCTTTTACTAATCCTCCTCAGCACAGAACTTTTATGGGTGTTGGGCTGGAGGATGGTCAAGTCTTTACCTTCCCAGGAGGCCATATTTCAGACTATCACATGGGGAGAAACCTTGGACAATACCTGGCTTTCCTAGGCAGAGGTCCCTGTGGCCTTCCGCAGTGTATTGTGTCCCTGGGTATTCGAGATTAGAGAGTGGTGATGAATTTTAACAAGCATACTGCCTTCAAGCACTTTTTTAACAAACCACATCCTGCATAGCCCTAAATCCATTAAACCTTGAGTCAACACAGCACAAGTCTCTGTGAGCACAGGGTTGGGGCTAGGGTTACAGATTAACAGCGTCTCAAGGCAGAAGGATTTTTCTTAGTACAGAGCAAAATGGAGTCTCTTATGTCTACTTCTTTCTACATAGACACAGTAACAGTCTGATCTCTCTTTCTTTTCCCCACATTTCTGTATCCCAAGATCATGGTCATTTTCTTGAATACCTATTCTGATCTATTCTGCCTCAGTTTCCCCCTAAGAGATCTTAGGGTCATAATCATATTGGAGGTTGAGGGGCTAGGTCACTTTTTCTGGAGCTGTTTCCTGCTGAGTGGGTGTAATTTCTGCCTAGTCTGGGCACTAAAGTTTCTTCCTGTGTGATCTAACCGGGTGTAAACCATGTCATTCGTGGAACCAGTGGGCAAGATGTTGGCAGCCAAATGTTGAAAGCCTTGCAAAACCATCATGCAAACATGGAGTTGCCATAAGCAAGAGAGCAAGAAATCAGTAAATATTTTAAACAAAATTTGAACAAAAGTAAAAGCTGAAAGTATAGTAGTGACTGTTACTATTAAAGAGAGTAAGGCAGGTAATAGACATTGCTTTCATATTCCCATGGAAGTTCCTAGAGATTCAATTTTGTCTGCCTGGGTGATGATATTATTAATATTTTCTTGGACTAGACCAGGCTGATTGATCTCAAAAATAGCATTCTTCTTTTAGATATAAACATGCTCCTCTTTGCCAGGCTGGGAGAAGATCCCAGGCTCTTTGCTTTTCTCGGACTACAGTGGCCATGGAGTCCAGACATTGTTGAAGTCTATTGAGGCCTTCTGCTGCTTGTTGCGGAACCATTGAGGTTTTCTGAGATAGTTTATACTGGATTCCCAAGGCTCCACCTTATGGTGACATTTGTGCTGCAAAAGTATTTTGCATTAAAATGGTGAAAGCAACAAATGTTTTGAGTGTTTTCTATTTTTTGCTAATAAGCAAAATTTTGTGCAGCTAAGTTGGCAGCAGTCATTCGGTCCATTTATGGATGGTGCAGTTGAATGGTGGTCAAAGTTAGAGCCTGGAAGCCTTCAGTAAATGCGCTGAAGTTGTCTGAGGGCCATCAGAGTTGTTGCTTATATTGGATTAGATCATTTATTGAGAGTAGAACAAGCACTCTGATGGTCCTCTCTCCATTTGGGACTTTCTGTAAGGGGAGCAATTTCTCTGGCCCTGAATGGTGTGAAGTCCCACTGTGAGTAACTGCAGCTGGGCTGGTCTCTATTGTATCCGGCAAAGGCCAATAGAAAGGAGCATAAGGAGGAGGTGAAACAAGCTTAGATTCTACAGAAGACTCTGTTAGTGTGGGGATGCAGGGGATTCTAAAGGTGTGGGCCCCTGAGGGCCCCTGTCTGGAGCTGGTGTTGGGCTGTGGGGTCTGGGGTCCCTTCCCCTTAATAAGAGATGGTCTTCTAATGGTTCTGAGGGACTTTCTGGCTTACTAGGCTTTAGCCCACAGGTGCTGCATAGAGCTGGGTTTTGATGTCAGGCCAGAAAGGCTTGCACATAGGATACTTCAGACCATTTTCCCTGATTACTACAGAAAAGATCTAGCTGTAGGATGGAGTCAAATTTCACAGTCTCATTCTCCAGCCATGTTTTGTCAGCTAATCTGTGGGCAGGCTAAATAGTGTTACAAAAGAAGATAGGGTTTTCTTTTTTCTAAGTTCATTTAGCCAAAAGCTGTTCTAATTTTTAGATATACATCCCAGGGGTGTTTCAGTGACAGTAGAGGAAGCGGCTCCCACGGTGCCGAGAGAAACCTGCAACGACAGAACATTTACTGAAATCCAGGAGGCTGTGGGCATCCTCATGAGCCAAGTGGAAACACCAAGGTGTCCAGCACATCCCCTGGAAACCCCATTAACTGAAGCTTTAGGAGGTCATAGGCATTTGCCATACACCGTCCTAGCTCCCCCCAGCGGTGGACATCTCCAGCCCTACCGAGATGACCCCCACTGCTGGCTGGGGGGCAGATGTCTGGCTGACAAGCCTTGCCCTAATTCACTGGTTTGCCATTTGTGATGCCCAATTACAACACCTGGAATGCTCAGATTCAATCCCTACGACTGGGCATCTACATGACTGTGCATCTTTTGTTCAGCAAAGAAAGCCTGTTGAAGAACGATTTCAAGGAGCTGGGAAATGCATAAAGCCTGAAGGGACAGGGTTCTCTTAATGTGCTGCTCAAAACAAAACAAAAATTTTGTAAACAGAAAACCTGACCAGAAAATAAATTACAATAGCCACTAGGTGGCGATCGAGTATTGCTGAACGGATAACAAACGATAAGCCGAGCCTAAATTGTGGCCAGAAAGATGTGAAACTAAGCGGCAAATAGCCCAAATATGAAATGTTGAGGGCAACCCATGTGGTTAGCGTATTTACCGATACTACAGAAGCAGCAGCCAAAAGGAGAGCGGACATATATTCTCTCTCTAAAGAATACAGGCGACTTAAAAACGTTTCCCCCAGAACTTTACTGAAACAGCACTGGAACAAGCAACGATAGTTAAACAGGTAGTCTGGAACTGCCATAGTATTCACTGCAAGTAAAGGGAAACTGAAATTAATGAAGCAGACAAACCTCTCCCCAGGTCATGGCACCAGAAATGTTGATGGCTGATGTCATACCTTGGTTCTTATCTTCTTAGTTTAAAAGAATTTTAACAAGAGACACACAACAAAAGAAGTACATCATAATTTATTACAAAAAAAACAGAGTATTTTGAAAATTAAGTGCAGAATAGATGGTACAGTCTGAGAAAGAGATTCCAGGGCAGCCTGCTCATAAAAGTGAGACAGCATTAATTATTGCTGGAGAAACCCTCTTTATGGGAGTTTTGCATGATTATTTCATAAGAAGGTGGAAAGAAGTGTTACAGTAAGCATGTTCTGACTGGTCTTCTGGGTACACATGTACAGTAGCTGTACATATTTGTGCATACATTGCATGTCTCATTAGCATCTTAAATCTCCACCCAGGAATATGTTTTTTACTATTAAAATGAACAAAGGGTCAGCTTGAGGACAGATAAAATCAAAATGCACATGCTCTCTAGAAGTAAAAGTCCCTACTGAGGATAGCGGGTTTCAAATGACCCCAAGGGCTCCACATCTTAAAATCTGCTCCCATAAAGCTGGAACACTATCTGTTCCTGAGGTATCAGGTCCCATTTTTGTCTCTGAGACACTGGCAGGCCAGGCCTGACTTGAGATGAGACCAAAGATTTCAAGTGTAAAATGCCTAAATAGTCAGCAGCTTCAGGTTGCATTTTGGAGCTTGTCCACTTAAATGGGTTGATGAAAATGGCTCACAAGACTAACGCCTCAGAAATGGGTTTTTTTCCTTTGCTCTTAGCTGATTTTGTGCAACCCAATAATTAACCTTTCTGATGCCTAGACTTTCACATTCGTGAAAAAGGCTCCATTGAGAGTGACATTTCCAGGAAGCCACAGCCCTTGTCACCCCTGCAGAGCTCTGAAGCTGCTCACAAGCAGGCCAGGTGGAAGATTTCTCTCAAAAACGGTTGAGTGCGTGCTCTGGCTAGAGAAAAAAGAGGGCTGCGGCACAATGGACAGTGTCTCGGACATCAGGAAAGTTTCCACAGCAGTTTAGGAAAGAAGGCAGCGCCCTGGGCTGCAGAAGAGGTAATGCTCTGGAAAGAACCCTGAGTGCAACTGAAAGAGGAACCTGAGAAGGATAGGGCCAATCGGGTGAGGACAACCCGCCCTATTTGGGAAAATGGAAGGTGTCTTCGTAGGGTAATATCCTCCTCAACGCTCAGTGCAGACCTGTCCTCCATGTGCACCTCTATACTCACTCTCCTTGCAAAGAGTCGGCATAGCATCAGAACTCAGCAGTGCTTTGGACACCGGGAAGTCCACACCGCTCTGCCCCTCCCTCCAGGGCTGTGCACCCCGGATCCCGGTACATGCTCGGATTATAGTTCTGAAGCCTACCGACAAACAGGCTGAGAGTAGTTAACGGACTACAGCTCCCAGCATATTAGGTGGGGCGGGTACAACTCTGCCCCTTCTTCCAGGGCTGCGCCTCTCCCTGGAGCCTGGTGCATGCTAGGATTGTAGTCCTGTAGCCCTTTGACCAAAGGGTTGGGAGTGTTTATGAGAATACATCTTCCAACAATTCTAGGGAGGCGCGCACAGCCCTGCCTCTTCCTCCAGTGACGCGCACTTTCCCGGAGTCCGGTGCATGCCAGGACTGTAGTGCTGCAGCCCTGTGACCAAAGGGCTGGGAGATTTTATGAGACTTCATCTCCCAGCAAGACCAGCGAGACGCGCGGAGCCTCGTCCCTTCCTGCAGTGATTAGTGCACTCTCCCTGAGCCTGGTGCATGCTTGGATTGCAGTGCTGCAGCCCTGTGACCAAAGAGCTTTGTTATAGTTATCTGTGAAGTATTCAACAAACTACTTTACTTCATTATTACTGGAAGCCAGAACCTCAGTTCTGTTCACTTTTTGGATTTCATATAAGTGAGATTGTGTAATATGTGTACTTTTACATCTACTTTCTTCTGTGCAACATTATATTTATGATATTAATTCGTGATATTGCAGATAGCTATAGTTTATTTAAAAATTATTTTTTACATTGTGGTAAAGTATACATAAAATTAACCATTTAAGCTATTTTAAGTGTGCAGCTCAGAAAAATTAACTACTTTCACATTGTTTTGCAACTGTCATTACCATTCATAGGGACCTTCTTTCAACTTGCAGAGACAAAACTCTATACCCATTAAATAAGTTCCATGTTACTCCCCCTCTAGCTCCTAGGAACCACTCTTCTATTTGGGTTTCTAGAATTTAACTACTCTAAGTATCTCATAAGTGGAATGATTCAGTATTTGCCCTTTTATGACTGGCTTATGTCACTTTGCACAATGTCCTTAAGGTTCATGCATGACGTACCATGTGTCAGAATTTCCTTATTTTACATAGCTGAATAACATTCCACTGTATGTATACATCACATTTTATCTATTTATTCATTGATGGTAATTCAAACAACACTTGAGTAATTCAAACACCTTTTTGGTGATGTGAGTAATGCTGCTATGAACCTAGGTGTATGTGTATTATTTTGTGTCTTTGCTTTCATATCTTTTGCTGCATACCCAGATGTGAAATTGCTGGATCGTATGGTGATTTTATGTGTAAATTTTTTAGTTACTGTGTTGTTATTTTATAGCAGCCGCAGCATTTTACATTTCCACCAACAGTGTACAAGGATTCTAATTGCTCCACGTCCTCACCAACACTTGTGATTTTCTGTTTTTTTTTTTCTTTTGGTAGTAGCTATGCTGATGGGTATTAAATGATATGTCATTTGGGGTTAGATTTGCATTTCACTAATGATGACTTTTGTTGAGCGTCTTTTCATGTGCTTATTAGCCACTTTACATAATTTTTAGAGAAATGTCTGCTTAAGTTTTTGCCAATATTTTATTTTATTATTATTACACTTTAAGTTTTAGGGTACATGTGCACAATCTGCAGGTTAGTTACGTATGTATACATGTGCCATGCTGGTATGCTGCACCCATTAACTCGTCACTTAGCATTAGATATATCTCCTAATGCTATCCCTCCCCCCTCCTACCATCCCACAACAGTCCCCAGAGTGTGATGTTCCCCTTCCTGTGTCCATGTGTTCTCATTGTTCAATTCCCACCTATGAGTGAGAATATACGGTGTTTGGTTTTTTGTTTTTGCGATACTTTACTGAGAATGATGATTTCCAATTTCATCCATGTCCCTACAAAGGACGTGAACTCATCATTTTTTATGGCTGCATAGTATTCCATGCTGTATATGTGCCACATTTTCTTAATCCAGTCTATCATTGGTGGACATTTGGGTTGGTTCCAAGTCTTTGCTAATGTGAATAGTGCCTCAATAAACATACGAGTGCATTTGTCTTTATAGCAGTATGATTTATAGTCCTTTGGGTATATACCCAGTAATTGGATGGCTGGGTCGAATGGTATTTCTAGTTCTAGATCCCTGAGGAATCACCACACTGACTTCCACAATGGTTGAACTAGTTTACAGTCCCACCAACAGTGTAAAAGTGTTCCTATTTCTCCACATCCTCTCCAGCACCTGTTGTTTCCTGACTTTTTAATGATCACCATTCTAACTGGTGTGAGATGGTATCTCATTGTGGTTTTGATTTGCATTTCTCTGATAGCCAGTGATGGTGAGCATTTTTTCATGTGTTTTTTGGCTGCTTAAATGTCTTCTTTTGAGAAGTGTCTGTTCATATCCTTCACCCACTTTTTGATGGGGTTGTTTGTTTTTTTCTTGTAAATTTGTTGGAGTTCATTGTAGATTCTGGATATTAGCCCTTTGTCAGATGAGTAGGTTGCAAAAATTTTCTCCCATTTTGTAGGTTGCCTGTTCACTCTGATGGTAGTTTCTTTTGCTGTGCAGAAGGTCTTTAGTTTAATTAGATCCCATTTGTCAATTTTGGCTTTTGTTGCCATTGCTTTTGGTGTTTTAGACATGAAGTCCTTGCCCATGCCTATGTAACAAGTAGTTTGTTTTATTGTTGCTGAATTGTTCTTTGCATATTCTGGATAGAGTCCTATTCATCTGTTTTTCTTTTGTTTCTTGTGTTTTGGGTGTCCTGTTTAAAAAAAAAAACTGCCAAATCCAGTGTTATGATGTGTTTCCCCTATATTTTATTCTAAGAATTTTGTAGTTTTAGCTCTTACATTTAGGTATTTGATCCAGTTAGTTAATTTTTTCTTACAGTATAAGTGAAGGGCCCAGGTTCATTCTTTTACATGTGGGTACCCAATTTCCCCAGCACCAATTGTTGTGAAGACAGTTATTGGCTGGGCGCGATGGCTCACGCCTGTAATCCCAGCACTTTTGGAGGCTGAGGCGGGCGGATCACGAGGTCAGGAGATCAAGACCATCCTGGCTAGCAAGGTGTCCGCTGTGCTCCTGATCCAGCAAGGCACCCATTGCCACTCCCAATAGGGCTAAAGGCTTGCCATTGTTCCTGCACAGCTAAGTGCCTCGGTTCATCCTAGTCAAGCTGAACACTAGTCACTGGGTTCCACAGTTCTCTTCCGTGACCCACAGCTTCTAATAGAGTTATAGCACTCACCACATGGCTCAAGATTCCATTCCTTGGAATCCGTGAGGGCAAGAGCCCCAGGTCAGAAAACAGGAGGCTTGCCACCATGATGGAAGTGGCCTGCCAAAATTATGGGAGCAGCCCGCCACCACCTTGGGAGCTCTGGGAGCAAGGATCGCCCCACGGTAACAGCACCTTAACTATGCGTCCCCAAGAACCTACAGATTACAGGGCAACAGGGGCTGTGAGGGAGTTGTCCGGATTTCCCAAGGTGGAGGAGTCAAAAGAGGAGATGCATCCCAAGCTCCTGCACCAGCACCAGCGAGAGGCAAAGGCCCCGCCAAACGGCAGAAGCCACACCCTCCTCTCCTCTCAAACTGTGCGCCTGATTGGGTGGTTCCCACACCAGTGCCACTGATTGAATAAAACACCAGGACCCACCCACCCGTGCCCCACCCCAGCCCCTACCCCCACTCACCCTGAGCGTTAGTGTATTTTTGTTTGTTTCTTTGTTTTACTTTAAGTTTTGGGATACATGTGCAGAACGTGCAGGTTTGTTACATAGGTTTACATGTGCCATGGTGGTTTTCTGCACCTATCAACCTGCCATCTAGGTTTTAAGCCCCACATGCATTGGATGTTTGTCCTAATGCTCTCCCTCCCCTTGACCCCAACCCCCTAACAGGCCCCGGTGTGTGATGTTTCCTTCCCGGTGTACATGTGTTCTCATTGTTCAACTCCCACATATGAGTGAGAACATATGGTGTTTGGTTTCCTGTTCCTGTGTTAGTTTGCTGAGGATAATGGTTTCCAGCTTCACTCACGTCCCTGCAAAGGACATGAACTCATTCTTTTTTATGGCTGCATAGTATTCCATGGTGTATATGTGCCACATTTTCTTTTTCCAGTCTATCATTGATGGGCATTTGGGTTGGTTCCAAGTCTTTGCTATTGTAAACAGTGCTGCAATAAACGTAAATGTGCATGTGTCTTTATAGTAGAAAAATTTATATTCCTTTGGGTATATACCCAGTAATGGGATTGCTGGGTCAAATGGTATTTCTGCTTGTAGATCCTTGAGGAATCACCACACTGTCTTCCACAATGGTTGAACTAATTTACACTCCCTCCAGCAGTGTAAAACGTTTCTATTTCTCCACAGCCTCACCAGCATCTGTTGTTTCCTGACTTTTTAATAATTGCCATTCCAACTGGCGTGAGATAGTATCTCATTGTGGTTTTGATTTGCATTTCTCTAATAACCAGTGATGATGAGATTTTTTTTTAATATTTGTTGGCCACATCAATGTCTTCTTCTTCTCCTCTTCTCCTTTTTCTTCTCCTTCTTCTTCTTCTTTGAGACAAAGTCTTGCTCTGTCACCCAGGCTGGAATGCAGTGGCAGGATCTTGGTTCGCTGCAACATCTGCTTTCCGGGTTCAAGTGATTCTCCTGCTTCAGCCTCCCGAGAAGCTGGGATTACAGGCACCTGCCAATATGCCTGGCTAATTTTTTGTGTTTTCAGTAGAGACAGGATTTCACCATGTTGGCCAGGCTGGTCTCAAACTCCTGACCTCATGATCCACCTGCCTCCACATTCCAAAGTGCTGGGATTACAGGCGTGAGCCACCACACTCAGTCAAATATCTTCTTTTGAGAAGAATCTGTTCATATCCTCTGCCCACTTTTTGATGGGGTTTTTTTTCTTGTGAATTTGTTTAAGTTCCTTGTAGATTCCAGATGTTAGACCTTTGTCAGATGGATAGATTGCAAAAATTTTCTCATTCTGTAGGTTGCTTTCACTCTGATGATAGCTTCTCTTGCTGTGCAGAAGCTCTTTAATTAGATCTCATTGGTCAATTTTGGCTTTTGTTGCAATTGCTTTTGGTATTTTAGTCATGAAGTATTTGCTCATGCATATGTCCTGAATGGTATTGCCTAGGTTTTCTTCTAGGGTTTTTATGGTTTGGGGTTTTACATTTAAGACTTTAATCCATCTTGAGATAATATTTGTATAAGGTGTAAGGAAGGGGTGCAGTTTCTGTTTTCTGCATATGGCTAGCCAGTTTTTTCAGCACCATTTGTTAAATAGAAAATCTTTCCCCATTGCTTGTTTTTGTCAGGTTTGTCGAAGATCAGATGGTTGTAGATGTGTGGTGTTATTTCTGAGGTCTTTGTTCTGTTCCATTCGTCTATATATCTGTTTTGTTACCAGTACCATGGTGTTTTGGTTACTGTAGCCTTGAAGTATAGTTTGAAGTCTGGTAGCATGATACCTCCAGATTTGTTGTTTTTGCTTAGGGTTGTCTTGGGTGGACAGGCAAACAGGCTCGAATAGTTGGGGTCATATGCCCAGAGTATCACAGCTAATTAAGAAGTGAGCTGAGACTTGAAATGCGCATGCTCTTTCCCTTACCAGGATCTGTTGTGTCATGCATCTTAACAGGTATTTAAGGGCAGGAAATAGAACATTTGGACATCTTTTTAACAACTTATTAGGTATTTTCATGATGCAGGAAGGACCCTCATCCCATCCCTGAGCCCCTCTGTCACCACGCTGCACCTCACTGCTGACCACATCGTGGGGTGGCCGTTAGGAATCAGGCAGGCAGCGGGGGCTGGGAATAAATAAGCAAGAATGATGTTGCCCAAATTTGCTCATCTTAGAAAGGCTCCACAACCATTCTGTGTGCAGTGATTATTCCAGGGTAATTGTGCCCTGACTGTGCTGCATCTCAGTCTGACTTGTCTTTTTGAAAATCACTGGATTACTCTCATTAATGGGGGTATTTCTCTTTCTATTTGAAAATGGCCAGCTGTCCTCTGCAGGTGTCCTGATTTGGTTTGCTAGTTTAGACCCTGAATGTAGCAGTGAGAAAATGTTTTGGCCACATCAGAATACCTATTCTCAGCTGGAGTAGATATAGAAATTTCTTAATAATATCTAACCATTTTCTCAATAACCATTATATTTAACAGTGATAACTGGAGGGCAGAGAGGGACACAGATGACACAATCTTCGAAGTTTAATTTGGTTATAAGGTTTTTTGTTCTTGTTTTCTTTTGCTTTGTTTTTGGATACAAGGTCTTGCTCTGGTGCTCAGGCTGGAGGGCAGTGGTGCAATTGTAACTCATAATTTGGTTGTAACTGTTCTTTAAAAAATATTTTTGGCTGAGTTTGGTAGCTCACACCTGGAATGTAAACAATTTGGGACGCCAAGGTGGGATGATCGCTGGATCCTATGAGTTCAAGACCAGTTTGGGCAACATAAGTAGGCTCAGCCTCTACAAAAAAATTTTAAAATTGGCTGGGTGTAGCATTGCATGCCTGTAGTGTAATCCTAGCTCTTTGAGAAGCTGATGTGAAAGGATCACTTGAACCTAAGAGTTTGAGGCTGCACTGACCCCTGATTCAGCCACTGCACTGACAGACAGATGTGTGTGTGTGTGTGTGTGTGTGTAAACAATATGGATGTGAAAAAAATTCAAGCCCAGGAGAAAAGTGAAAGCCCATGGTGGGGGATGTGGAGAAAGGTGAGTGCGGCTCCAGCAACTCAGTGAAACTTGGCTTTCCGTCTTGAAGAATTGCCCATCCACACCAAAACCATAGCCTAGCACATGGCAGTTATCACACTATACCTGCTGGGATACCACTATGTACTCTTTTTAAAAAAATAAAATCTTTTGCCTAAGAGAAGCAGAAGAGAAAAGGAGGGTTTCACATCTAAAGCCTTCATTTTCTTTATGAAACAACAGCCACTTGTCATTTGAGTTGTCCAAAGGTGACTGACAGCACTAATGCACTAAATGAATCAACCAGGAAAAATGGGCCTCTCGGGTGAGGAGGAGGCACAATAGTAACTAAACCCAGTCCATTCTCAGCTTTACATGGTGCCCGTATCTCAAGAAGTGGTGTTAGCCACGTGAACCGTTTTCACTGGACAAGGCCAGAAGAAAGAACATGTAGCACAACGCAACCATGAGGCTGCAAATCAATCTGGTAGTGGGAGCATGCACAAGGCTTCAGTGGCCGAGACACTGGTGGCTACCCTTGGGTGTCACTTAAAACTTCGAGGTGAAGGACATTTTTTTTCCAATTGGCTCACGGAAACTAATAAACATGAGAATTGAAATTTGTTTTTCTTTTCAAAATTTCTAAGACATAGAGGACTCTCTAAACACTCCAAAAGACATTCAGATATACATGCAGCTGAGACCTGCCTGCTCTGCAGAGGGAAGGCTGAGCAGCAGCCACCAGCTGTAATAGCTTTAAACTTCTCCTCTCACAGGGACAGGCCACTCCCACACACACCGGTTACTTCATAGGCTGTGGCCCTCAGATGCACCTGGGGGACTGCCTTCCTCCCGTCTCATTAGCTCTCCAAGACAGTCCATCTCACTCTAAAACCTACCCTAGGATGGTGAGTTGTAGACTCTCCTTCATTCTCCCAGCGCAGTGTGACTTCCAGAGAGTGCTCCCCCATCCTCTTACCTCAAGTGATGTGAAAAGGGCCGGTGCCTGGGCAGTTAGATGTTCAGTGACCTCACAGGTCCAGAATGCTCAGGGCCTGGCCCCACAGCCTGGCACTTCTCCCCTACCTAGCCTTCATGCTGGCCTTTTCTCTTCTGTCACCAATGTCCGGTGACATTCACCTGTGCCGCACTCTCATGAGCCTGGTAAATGATAGGTGTGTAAACCCCAGCTGAGTGCCTGTGACTCTACCCTCTTACCTTTCACTCAAGTGACCTTATAAGCATAATTTTACATTTGATTTAATTTATGCATAATCTTTTCTTATAACATTTCTGACAACAGCCCTCACAACCAAAGGAGACTGGGTTACAGAACACACGGGCGAGGCTGGGGTAGCAGGTTTCACTTACTTTATTCCAATGTGAAATGAAGATGTGATGGTTTAAAACCAAGACAAAGTTGTTTATCAGCTGTGGGGTTGCTACACTTGCTAGCTCATGCTCACTTCCTTTGAAACAAGGTATCTGGAACGACTATATTCATAGGTAGCTCTTTGCAAAACCCCAGGCAGAAGCCCCAGTCAGACACAGCTCCCTCAGGCTCTCAGGGCGGCAACCTCCTCCTCCGTGTTGGGCTCTGACAGCAGGCAAGGGAAGCAGCACAGGCAGCGGTGGACAGGAAGCCACCCGGGGCCATAGGGATCCCCAAACGCCCCAGAGCTATTCTCTGTAGAAAGGGCTGTGTGGCAAGGACCAGGTATGGAGCTGGGTTCCAGAGAGGTGACAACCACGTCTGTATCTCTAAATTTCCCCCAGGATCCATGATCCAGCCCTGCTTTCCCCCAGGCCCTTCACCCACCCTGCCCCCACTGTGTGTTAGGCAGCTCGGGTTAAAATGGGAGAAAAATGCATTCAGATTGTGGCCTCCAAGTATTCCCATCTGGGCTGCAGAGAGCAGGGAAGGAAGTCGGGGCCTGTGGCGGTGTCTTTTGCTGTGCCTGAGGGCAGGAAGGCCAGGGCTGGGCACATGGATGTCTCCCGGACCAACAATGCTGACTCCCTCCCCCTCACCGGGAGCTACAACCAGGCCAGGCTCTCACGATTAATAAAACCACTGCAGCTCTCATCCTGTCACAAACAAATGTGCACCCAACCTCAGCCCTACACAGATCCCTGGCTTCCTATCCCAGAACACAGAAAAGCCTCTTATCTTTTTTACTGAAAACCTGGACTTGAAGCCAGATTGGGCCTGGGGATAGCGGCAGCAAAAGCAACAGCCAGATGCATACTCTCAAGGGCATAGGCACATTCCACACTTGCTGAAGAATGAGAGGCCTGAGAGGCACCGGTTTCCCAGTTGCTGACTGATGTCCACACACCCCATTCATGTGTCTTCATTTAGGGCTGTGCATCGTGTATTTGTTCAGCCAGTGCAAACACATCTTCTGGGGGGCATCATTAATTTCAGCACCAGCCCCACTTGTTTTGGGAGGGAGTCAGGAGGAATCTGGTCAGCTCCTAATCCCCCAGGACAAAGGTGCTGCCCCCTTTTCAGCACTCACCTCCAGCAACACCATCTCGGGATGGTTTTTCAAACACAAGTAGCATGAGGTAGCAAGCATGGTGTGACAGGCTCAGGGCCATAGGCAGTCAGCTGCTGGAGAAGCAGCACAGGGCAGGCACATCTGTGGGTGGCACCATGACAAGCCAAGGCAGCCACAGCCCCTACCCCCAACAGCCCCAGCCCAGATGGCATTCAAATTTTCCCGGATAGTATTGGGGTTCCCGATGCCCATCACTCCCCTGCTCATTAGCACTGCCTTGTGTTGGTTACTCAGGGACCAAGGAGAGGGGGTGGGGGGTATAGATCCAGGTTGGACACCGCCTCGCAGCCAGAGTCCACCTGACTGCAGGCCAGCAAGCAAGCCCAAGCAGCTCAGCTCTAGACACTTAGCCTCACCACCTCTGGCTACACTTTCTATGTATACTTTATGCAAAGGTAGAAAAAGAGGTCAGTATTAGCTGTTATGACATAAAAGTCTATGCCCCATTAAGACCTCCTTAAAATGCTGTTGTCTTAAGCCCTCTTTCTTCTAATAAAATTTATACAAATACACACATACAAGCTGAAACTACTATAAATGAAATATTAGGATTTTTTAAACCCATAAACAAACACTAAAACAGTCACTGTTTGAATGCAGAGAAAGTGGGAGTCTAAAGCAGCTGACCCCAAAACAGCCTCACCAAGCCCAAGGCCAGGCCAGGCAGTCTGAACACTACAAGGTCACCTGATGGTCACAGAGGATGACAGCTCCCATGAGTATTCTCAGGCACTGTGTTAGCTTCTCACTCACAGGGTCTCAGAATGCCTCCTCGCCAATACCCTGTGAGGGAAGGCCCCACCTCACTAGAGCACAAAAGGTTCCTGAGCTCTTCCCAGAAAATGGTTTTCAAAGGGTGGAGCTGGGGGAAGCCCAGACAGAACAAGTGAGTCCCCAGGGTCTCCTTAACCTCCCTCAGCTCTTCCACATGGGGCCCTGAGGGAAAGTGAGCAGCCTCATAACCCCTTTGATAGGGTTCCAGTCCTGCAGGTCTGGACTTCCATATTTTCTGGAACCATAGCATGTGACAATGCAAACCCAGGCCCCTTATTTGCCATCCCTCAATGCCAGGCCAGGCCCAGAGCCCTGTGCTGACACAGCCCAGGAGATGCTCGAGGCCCACCTCAGCACAGTCACCAATTGCGTAGTGAGATGACCAAGGAGGTGCAAGAAGGCACAAATCCCCCTGGGCATGGCCTCAGGCATGTTCCACAGGCTCAGGGTCTCCCTGATGAGCTCACAGCCCTCCTTCAGTGAGCCTGCAGAGCACAATCCCAGGGAGCAGCGCTCAGATGAGCAGGCAGGCCCCAGATCCCCCACCCCAGGATGCTCTATTCCACTTTGCTGGGCTTCTGCATTGGCCAGTCCCCACTGCTTTCCGGTGGGATGTTTGAGTTGAAGTGAACGTTGAAGGGTACACAGCTGACGGAGCTGACTGCCTTGCAGGTGTTGTAAATCACCTCCTGACTCCACGGGTCAGCTGTGGAGACACAGCTTGATGGGAGGTAGCACCACTCCACCATCAGTGGTGCTGGGCTTCCCTGATCTGCACCTTCCAGCTCCTTGCTGAGAAGTCTGCATGCTTCTCTGAGGGACTGGGTCATGAGACACCTCTGGCAAGGCCCCACTGGCAGAATAGGCTGGACACTCTCCCTCAGCCTCCCCAGCAGCCCGGCCTGTGCTGTCACCTGTGCTGATGATCTCACTTCTCTATCTTAATAACAGCACTGATAACTTTTAAGCCCTAGCAAGGTGAAACTGCAAGACAAATGATCTTCTGCCTTAGAAGGGCCATGGTTGGGCAGTGTGTGCCCTATGGTTGTTAGTGGAAGTAGGTAGTGGAAGCAGGGAGCTGGATGGGCCTGGCCCCATAGCCTAGTGAAAAGTAGGGCCCTCTCCTTCCAGAGCATCAAAGTCTTAGAGGCTGGAAAAAGGTGCTTGGGTGGGCTGCCAAGAAGCAGAAGGCTAGAAGGCTTTGCAAGGAACCCCAACAGCCTTCAAGGTACCTGAGAGGGCTGGGCTTATTCCAGCTTTCTTTGCTTTCATCCTGTTAGCAAGAAAACCTGCTCACAGATGGCAGGTGGGCCTGAGGCTGCCAGTCACTCACCAGGGGCTAGAGGCGCCTTGATTGTGGCTGTTTCTTGAAGCAGCTGCTCAGGCCGGTTATTGCAGAGCAGTTCCCTCATTATCCACAGGTCCTTGTTCCAGCCCCGGCTCTGCAAAGGGACTACGGAGGGACTAGGCAAGGGCTCAGCCTGTGCCCCACAAGCTGCTCTGAGATATCTCTTTTGTTACTTCCTCATGGACAACCTCAAACTTCCAAATGAACAGACCAGCATGGAGCCTCCAGGAAAGTGCATAGAATTCTGTCTGGTACCCAGAGGGAAGGGGGTTCCCAGTGAGGGCAGGACCAAGCTGCATGCACCTCTTCATGAATGTTCTCCTTATAGTCCAGCCTCAAAGTGTGCATCCTCTGTGTGCATGGAGTCCATGGCAGGCTCTGCCTGGGGAGCTGTCCAGCTGCACACCTGCAATGTGGCGGTGACCCTCTTGAATGGGAGGTTCTGGGCCCCATGGCTGGCAGCAGAGAGGGAGATGCTCAGCCACCAAGTCCAGAGCCCTGCCACAGCCTTCTGTGAGGCCTCCATCTGCTCTGGGTTCTTGCCCTGAGAGGCTGCCCTGAAGTCAAACAGAAGCAGGTGGGCCTCTCTTCCAGGGCTGCTCTCTCCCCCACTGACAGCTCCCTAGAAGGGGACTCAGACAGCGGGGACAGATTCTTCAGGCAGAAGCCCTGGAGTTTTGGCTGGCCAGTTCATTCCATACCCCCACATGACATGACACAAGGCAGAGGCTGTGGGTCAAAGGCATTGCCTTTTCTTCTGGCATGAGGAACGGCTTAGGAAGCAGGGGATGGTGGGGCTGGGGTTGAGTGATGGTCTGTGGGCCACAAGGAGTGGGTGGGCACTGAGCAAGTGTCCTGCATTATCTGTCCACAGACCCAGAATGAGTGGCATCCCAGGAGCCTGTGATGGGCTGGCAGAGACACTGATTCCAGTAAAAGACCCATGTGGATGCAGTAATGCTGCCTGCTGGTCCTTGGCTGTAATTACAAACAGGTACATGAGGTACCCATGCATCTTGAAGCTCTCAGGGAGTGGGTTCCAGCTGCTCATGATAGGCACTTTTAGTCACTGAACGTGCTTCAGGTATGTCCAAGCTTGATTAAGCCAGGCATCTTGCTGTGAGGCCCTCCACTTCACTAAGGACACTCTTCCTTCCTCCCCCTGGAAGTTTGACCTTCCACTTCTGGTTCTGGAGACATGATGGCCCCTCCTGGACCCCTGGGAGAATGTGCTCAGGTGACACACAGTAGATGGGGCCCATTTCCAAGCCGTTCTTCCATTTCCCACTGTTTGAGGGACCCAAGGCAGGTGACAAGCACTGAGACACCCAAGGCCAGCTGTCTGCACCTAAATGTGATGCTTGTCTGGATATCTCAGGGCCAGAACCCTCCAGGTGAGATGGCCTGGTCCTCACCACCTGGCCTCCATGCTCCCTTTTCCTCTGTTCAATCCTGACCCCAATGCCTCCCTCAACTCTCAGGTCACCATTGGAGAAGATGCTCATGAAGAACAAGCAGCTGCAGTTAACCCTGCTGAAGGTGGCAGATGGGTCCAGGCTCTTGAGCTCGTCTTGGACATGGTACATGTGGATGCAGGCTTTGAGCAGTGTGTGTAGCTCTTTCAGGAAGGAAGGGAAAAGGGTGTTACCAGGGTCCTACCCCCTGGAACGACCCTTCTCAGACAGTAAATAGTTGGCAGAGTGCGGTCATGTGTGATTTTAGTTTTCAACTTTAGGCTTTCATTTTCAAATTCCACAATAAACACATAAGGTGGGGTTCTGGTTTCAACACACACACACAAACACACACACACACACACATTCTCTCTCTCTCTGTATGTCTCTTTCTGTCTCTCTCTCTCTCCTTCCTGCTAGTGGGCAAGGATCCTTGTTAACAAGAAACCTTCTGCCAAATGCCTCTTAAGCACAGACAGGTCTTGGGGAGTCACAAGGCCACTTCCTCTTTGTGCACTAGTGTCTTGGGTAGGCATAGCCTTCAGAGCTTTGGGGCCTCCACAACCTTGACCTGCTGTCCAGGGACAGCCCTCATGCAGGGGTGTCCTAAGAACTTTTCAGGACCCCCAAGTTCAGCACTGTCTTCCAATGTGTGTTTCACGATATTTTAATGGTGGTTCTTTTGGGAAAAAGGAAAGGTTCTGTGATCAATTCTGGGACACATTGAGCTACAGATCTTTTTTACAATTGCTCTTAACAAGCAGGTAGGCCCTGAGAACATGAGTAGCTTCCCCGCAGGTAACTTGAGTGCATGAGAATTTTGCTTTACAGCCATGCCAATCTCACCTCAGCAGTTGACAGTGCTGCACTGGGCAGACTTCCCTACTCAAAGGCTGTGAAGCTTTTCTTTCTTTTTTTAATACATTATTTTTCTTTATAGAATTTGATTGGGCTGATATCAAGCCTGGCTTGATTTTTTTTAGAATCAGAACCCTGTTCTTTAACTCATGGGTTGTGAAGTTAGAAGGTGCTGGTGTGACAGCCTGAGAAGCCGAGCTGCGCTCCAATCCCACTTCATGTGCTCATCTGTGACGCAGAGCCCTCAGAGGAGTGGGGAATTGCTGCCTGGCCCTGCTTCTGGGGGCCCTCCCCAAGGCAGTCCACCCAACTTCCAAACCAGCCTTCCCTCATCCACAGCCCTGAGAACTCCTGCAGCTCCTCAATGTTGCACATCTCTGAGAAGTGGTCCAGCATGTTGCTGTCCAGGGGCAGTGAGAAGCAGGTGCAGTGACACATGTATTCACGGACCATGAGCACCGGGTAAATCTCCCGCACCATCTCCTTGGGGGACACCTTCAGGGAGAAAGCCTCAACAACTGATGGCACACCACATGGCAGAAAGCAAAGATTTACCCTTTCCCCAGCCCAAGGTCCTGAGAATCATGCCAAAAATCCTTGGTTTCCCACTTTTTGAAAATTTAAAAATTAAAATCCCAGGTTCCGTGTATACATGCCATGCCCACCTGCACGTGTGTGTGTGTGTGTGTGTGTGTGTGTGTGTGTGTGTGTGTGTGCAGGACAGAGCCTGGCCCATTGACTATTCCTGTAGACCAAGAAAAATCCCTATGCAGAGTAAGAGGAGATGGAAGAAATGAGGGAGAGAAAATGGCAGCCTTGCCTCCTCCCTTGCCCAGTGCTAAGGTCCCCAGGGCAAATGGCTTTTGCCTTCAACTTCACCTTAAAAACATACAAAATATATTCATTTTTACTTCCCTCACTTTCTTAATGTTACAAATTGTATCTTATATATGATGTGTATTTTCACAGAGATTTAAGAATTTAATGCACCATTATAGTAGAAAATTGTATATCTGTGTATATATTTACATTGAACAGAGAGCTTTATATTTTCATGTGGTTTTATGATGCTGTCCAGCATCATTTAATTTTTCAACATAATTAACTCTCTTTAGCAATTTTTTTTCCTAGGGTTATTCTAGTAGTTAACAACCTTAGCTTTTTTATTTTAATCTTTGAATGTCTTTATTTTTTTCTAATTTTTGAAATACAATATTTCCCAGATCAATTATTCTTGGTTGCTAGTATTTTTTGTTTCATCGCTTTGAAATGTGGAAAGTTCTTAGCATCCCCGCTTTTTCTCCGAAATAATGCTTATGCCATTTTCTCCCTCTATTCTTTTTAAAAGACTCTATCTCTGAATGTATTGGTCTACTTGATGGTGTCCAGTAAGTCTTATATTTCACCCGTATTTTTCCCATTCTTTAAAATATTAGTTTCCAGGACTCAATATTTGTGAATAATATATGTTCAGTTTTCTTTTTTCTGCTCCATTGTTTGCTCTTGTGTCTCTGTAGTGAATTTACAAAACTCAGTTATTATATTCTTCAACTCTATGATTTCTGTTGGGTTTTTAAAAATAGTTTTTATCTCTTTGTTGATATCTTATTTCGCTCATTCATTATTTTTAAATTTCACTCAGTTGTCTCTTTTTGTTATATTTTTGTTCATTGAGAATGCTTAATTTGATTATTTTAAGTTCTCTATCAGATATGCAAAAATCTTTATTTGTTAAGATTCAGTTTCTGGCTATTTATGTTTTTCTTCCAATGGGGAATATTTCCTGCCTTCTCTGTGTGCCTTGTGATTTTTTTTTATGAGATCTGGGGATCTATACAGCACTCATCAAATCTAGCATTTAAAGACTGGCTCAGTAAAGAGGGATACTGACAGCAATAGTTCAGGCTATAGATTCTAGGAGCTTCACAAACACGTTCCCAAATATATTTTCTGTGGACTTGGGTGTGTTTCCAAGTTAAAGATAATTTTTTTCTCAATGTATGCTAGATTCTATTGTCTATTTTCTTCCCCAGTTGACTGTCTGTGATATTGCAGTTTCTCTAGTGCTGTAACAAGCACTCATCTTTCTTCTCAGCAGACACAAACTGTCATCCATATGACTCCATCATTTCCTCGAGCACTCCACATCAGGAGAGACAGAATCTAGTCATTAGACAATTTATCAAAAAGCCAAACATTTCAACACATATTCTACTGTTTTAATTCTCTCCTGAAGGAGATACTGGGAGTTGGGCATTTTCTGATTACCCCAATTGCTGTTCTGGGTAAAAAAAGAAACTGTAGTGGACAGTCTGTAAGCCAGAATTGATCACCTTTCTGCAGCAATGAAAAAAATTTACAAGAGAAAAACAAAAAACCCTATTAAAGTTCATGGACAATGCCAGAATTTGAATATGGTGTGGTCATCTCTGCTCCAGTGGAAATTGTTTTGGAAAAGCCTACTTTTATTTTTCTTGCTGTTACAGAGGAACATTTCTTGTCTTATGCTTATTCTACTCTGCAATCCTTTAAGGCTTTTTCTCTCCCTCCCAGAATCTTCCAGTACATTCGCACTGAGAGCCAAAGTCCTCCCAGAATCTTGTGAGAACCTAAATCATCTGACTAGTTTGTCATGGCGTTTGGGGATCTGGGAAAATCTGTGCACACTTCTGGAGACCCTTGTTATGCCATTTTTTATAAATCTGTTGTGCCTCAAATCAGAAGTGTGTGAGGGGAGATGTGGAGGCATTGGGATTTGTTTTAGAAATTCCAGGAACACCAGAGACAGATGACACCTGTTTTCTGCTTTATAATGTCAAGTCCTATGAAGGCTAAAACATAATTCTACAAAAAAATTAGACTGAAAAACTTTACAGGCAAAAAGTATCTTATTAAATAGGAAAATCTAATTATTTTATTTTAAAATTTTCTTTTTCTTAGTGGGACCTAATCATAGAAATTTAAACTCTATATGCCAACAGCCTCTACTGTAGAGTGGCTTATTGTATGTACTCATTTTACAGATTTCTTACAAAAACTTTTTCTGTAAGGGAAATTAGAAAGTTGTTCAACGTATATTGAATTCCCAATTGTTACCTTATTTCTCACTTATTATTTAATGATTCTGTCTTCTTTAAAATGAAGATTACTATGACTGTGTTTTCACTTTCTGAATTGTTGTATGTCACAATTGTCTGTAATTTCAGTTTCAGAGGTTCTAAAATAGCATGCTCCAATGTAGATGTTATGTATAAATTATATAATTAATAATTTATTAAAATATTTGGCTTGTATGTTTAGTTGACTGTAGGCACAGTGTTACTATTAGCATTTTCTTTCAGTTTCCTCAACTTTTATTTAAATAATAGTACAATTTATTCCCAATTTTTATTTTATATATCAATGTTTTATACCGTATTTACAATATTTATATTGTTACTGTATTTAAAAATGTAAGACTTTTCTCCTAAAGTCTAGATTACAGCCTTACCATTTTGTGTAAGGAAAGCAGCAATGCATCAGTAGCATAATTTAAAAGTTTCGGCTGGGTGCGGTGGCTCACGCCTGTAATCCCAGCACTTTGGGAGGCCAAGACGGGTGGATCACGAGCTCAGGAGATGGAGACCATCCTGGCTAACACGGAGAAACCCCGTCTCTACTAAAAATACAAGAAATTATCCGGGCGTGGTGGGCGCCTGTAGTCCCAGCTACTCGGGAGCCTGAGGCAGGAGAATGGCGGGAACCCGGGAGGCAGAGCTTGCAGTGAGCCGAGATCGCGCCACTGCACTCCAGCCTGGGCGACAGAGCAAGACGCCGTCTCTAAATAAATAATTAAATAAATAAATAAATATAAAAAGTTTCTCTAGTATTACTTAAATGCTTGTTCCTTAAAACTTTCTCATCACAGCTCTTTATGATAACTATAATGTGTTTTCTCTAAAATGTCATTGCCCTAACTGTATCCAAATGATTCAAAATTTACACTTTTCATGGATTCACAGGAAGAGTTGAAAATTGTAGTTACCTAGGATTCTTTTTCAGTAGGACACTGTGTTTATTCGGGATTTTATGGATTAAAATTTCTCTTAATTATGTTTTATAATTTTATGTTTCTGCATTTTTTTTAGAGTAAACTGTCTCACATCAGTCAATTTTGTTTTTACTTTCTACCTATTTATTATGATTTTGAATTACATTATTCTAATCAGAATTCTGGGGGTTAAAGTTTCTTTTAACTTTGTTTTGCAATTTTATATTTCTGTTCCCTTTTTTGGGTAGGGCACCTTACATCAGTTTATTGCTTTTAGTTTTAATTCATATAATATAATTTTGTATGACAATATTCAACTCTGTACACCTTAAGACAGTGTGGGGCAAAAGTCAAATATGAACCAGCCCTATGTCTTTTGTGAATATAATGATCTGTTTGTTTGCTTGTATAAATATTGCCCCTGTTTTGTTTATGACTTGTATATTTTCTTCTTGGTTGATGACCAATAATTGATTCTAAGCGACTAGTCATGGAAATTGTCTTAATTTCAACATCTGTTGTTTATATTATCTTCGTGTGGAAGAAAGACTTATGTGATTTTAAGGCAATTTTTCAAAACTTTGTAATTCTATCTCTTTCAGGTGTCTTTTTTTTTTTTTGACAGAATCTCACACTGTCACCCAAAGTGCAGTGGCACAATCTTGAATCACTGCACCCTCCACCTCCCAGGTTAAAGCAATTCTCCTGCTGCTGCCTCCTGAGTAGCTGGCATTAAAGGTGTGCACCACCACGCCTGGTTAATTTTTGTATTTTTCGTAGAGTTGGGGTTTCCCCATGTTGGCCAGGCGGGTCTTGAACTCATGGCCTCAAGTGATCTGCATGCCTCAGCTTTCCAGAGTGCTGGGATTACAGGCATGAGCCATCGCTCTTGGCCCTTGGGTGTCATTTTCGATTTTGATTGTGGTAAAAATATATAACATAAAATTTAGAATCTTTAATATTTTTTCTTATACAATTCAATCATGGTAAGTGTATTTACATTGTTATGCAACATATTTGTAAAACTTTATTCTCTTGCAAAACTAAAACTCAATACATATGAAATGACAACTACTCATTTTCCTTACCACCTGGCTCCTGATAAAAATCATTCTATTATCTGTTTCTAAGAGTTTTAATACTTTAGATATTACATATAAGTAGAATCATAGAGTATCTGTTTTATTGTGACTAATTGTACTTAGCATCATGTTCTCAAGATTTATCTTTATTGTGGATGTTAACAAGATTTTCTGCCTTTAAAAGCTGAGTAATATTCCATTACTTTTATATTACAAATTGTATTTATTTATTCATTCTGTGAGGAAAGTTTGTGTTGCTTTCACCTATTGGCCTTTGTGAATAACGCTGCAATGAATATGGGTGTGTAAATAACTATTTGCTCATATGTGCGAGATTTACATCTGTGCTACCTTTTTTTTTTTTTTTTGGTGGGAAATTGTCTGTCTTTTATGCCAGAAACAAACTGTTTTCATTACTGTTGCTTTGCAATGTGCTTTGAAATCAGAAAAGGTGAGGTCATTAACATTGTTGTTTTTTAAAACATTTTTGGGCTCTTTATGGTCGCTTGAGATTCCATATAATTTTTTGGGTTTTTTTCTATTTTTTTAATTGTTAATTTCAAAGGGATTGCATTGAATCTGTACCTTGCTTTAGGCATCATGAACATCTTCACAATACTAAGTCTTACAACCCTTAACATGAGCATGCTCAAAAGTGAGTTAATTTCCATACATATGTTGATATTTTTGTTTTCTTCTGTTATTGATTTCTAGTTTTATTCCATTTTGATCAGAAATAATAGTTATCGAAAGGCTAAACCACTCTGGGAAGTGACCTCCATTATAGAACATTAAAAAGACATGTGAGGGCACTGCTTCTGCCCTGATGGGCTGCAGGGACGAGCTCTCTGAGATGACACATTGCAGACAAATGCAGGGAAAAGTGTAACCCCTTTTTCATGTAACCTCTTCCCTATTTTTGTAGAGTAATAGTGATAGTGGTGGCTTTTAAGTCTTGGAGAAGGTCTGGTAGTACACTGAAGCTGTCTGCTACAGATGGTACCAGCGGTGAATAATTAAAACAATACAATCTGTAGCAGCATGAATAAATACAGCCTAGTGTAGAGTAAAAACAACACAAAGGCCTTCTCTGATATTTCTACAAGTGTGTAAAAAGGGACTTTACATCTAACCAAGTTGCCATTGGGACTAATGAAGGCCAGATTTTTGGGGGGGAGAACTTTGAGTCACTCATGGAAAAGCCTTAAGAGAGAGCCCAGAGACATTCCACATTTGGGTCTGGGTCCTGGGCCCATCTTGGTTTTGTCAGGCCCCTGTCGGTAGAGACTCCCATGTGCCTGCTCTCACCATAGCGCACTGTATGCCATGCTTGGGGGTGTGGTCAACCTGCCCCTTGTCCAAGGAGATGGGAGAGTTGAACCCATCAAATAGCTGCTCACTGATTTTAATGCAGCTCTATAAAGAGAGTTCCCGACCGGGCGCGGTGGCTCATGCCTGTAATCCCAGCACTTTGGTAGGCCGAGGCGGGTGGATCACGAGGTCAGGAGATCAAGGCCATCTTGCCTAACACGGTGAAACCCTGTCTCTACTAAAAGTACAAATAATTAGCTGGGCATGGTGGGGCACCTCTAGTCCCAGCTACTCGGGAGGGTGAGGCAAGAGAATGGCGTGAACCCACGAGGCAGAGCTTGCAGTGAGCCAAGATCGCGCCACTGCACTCCAGCCTGGGTGGCAGAGTAAGACTCCGTCAAAAAAAAAAAAAAAAAGAGCAAGTTAACAGTCAGCTTTGTTTTTACCACCAGGTGACATCCCCATTAGAAATTCTGCTTCCTAGATCAGGAACATAGGAGCATCCTCATAGACCCCCAGCCAATGAGGAAACTAGAGGACAGCTTAAGGCCTGGGATTCACATCTGAGTAGACACACTTGGTCCTCAATGCTCAACTTTTTATTCTACCAGACATGACCTGGGTATGAACATGACAGACCCACCAGGGTTCCAACACCTGAAAACTTGCCCCTGTCAAAAAGAGCTTCCTCCTTTCCTGCTCCCCCTGCAATACATGGTAATGGTGGGCAGCATGGGGTTGCCCAGATGAGATGACAAGGGAGGCCTGGCATGGACGGACCTGCCCCGCGCTACAGTGTGTTATCTGTGGGTGCCTCTTGCCAAATGATCAGAGGTATCAAGGATGCGGTTTGAGCCAATGTGTATATTATCAGAAAAGGCTCTCACTTTGAGCCTTTCTCAGGCAACAGCTTAGGAATGTAGCATACAATGAGAACACAGTGCTCTCTTAAGCATCTCCCATGAAAGGAGCTACATACAGGGCTGTCTCTAGCATGTGGGTGACTGGTTCCCAAAGTTCTAAATTCTGTCAGGTTCTGTCACAAGGGAAGCCTGTTAACTTCTTCAAGCTTCCATCTCTTGAGCCCTTTTCTTCCACAAATCTACACAAAGGCCCTGCTGGGCTGCTGATTGCTCACCCTCCCCTCCCATGTTCACTCTTTACCTGTACACAGTTATGCAAACACAATTATACTGCTTACTCCTCAAAAAGATCTAAATGCAGCCAGGGCCCCAGGTTTGAGGAAACAGATTTGGGTTAAAACCTTCTTTTTTTTTTTCATTTCTGTGACCATATAAAAAGTCATTGTGTGCTTCAGGTCTCCCCATACCTGAAGTATGCATAATGGGATTATGCCAGCATCAACTCCCAAAGCCATTCATTGGAGACATATGAGATAGAATGAATAAAAATCGGTTGGGTGCAGTGGCTCATGCCTGTAATCTTAGCGCACTGGGGGGCCAAGGCAGGTGAATCACTTAAGGTCAGGAGTTTGAAACCAGCCATGGCCAACATGGCAAAAACACTTCTCTACTAAAAATGCAAAAAATAGCCAGATATGGTGATGCATCCCTGTAATCCCAGCCACTCAGGAGGCTGAGGTGTAAGAATCACTTGAACCCAGGAGGCAGAGATTGCATTGAGCCATGATTGTGCCACTGCACTCCAGCCTGGATGACAGAGCGAGATGCTGTCTAGAAAAAATATATATATAGGCTGGGCACGGTGGCTCACGCCTGTAATCCCAGCACTTTCGGAGGCCAAGGTGGGTGGATCACGAAGTCAGGAGATCGAGACCATCCTGGCTAAAATGGTGAAACCCTGTCTCTACTAAAAATACAAAAAAATTAGCTGGGTGTGGTGGCGGGCGCCTGTAGTCCCAGCTACTCCGGAGGCTGAGGCAGGAGAATGGCGTGAACTCGGGAGGTGGAGCTTACAGTGAGCCGAGATCGCGCCACTGTACTGCAGCCTGGGTGACAGAGCGAGACTCCATCTCAAAAATAAATAAATAAATATATATATATATATATACACACACACACACACACATATATACGCATATATATGTATATATAGACACATATATATGTATAGACACATATATAGACACATATGTATATATAGATACATAAATATATGTGTATATGTATATACACACATACATATATGTATATATGTGTACATATGTATATATAGATACATATATGTATATATGTGTGTATATGTATATATAGATACCTATATGTATATATGTGTATATATGTATATATAGACACATATATGTATATATAGACAAATATATGTGTCTATATAAACACATATATGTATGTATGTGTGTATATATGTATATATACATAAAAATCATGGCCTGGCGTCCTATTTAAATAATAAAATAATGTCCTATTGAAATAATAAAATAATGTCCTATTGAAATAATAAAATAATGTCCTATTGAAATAATAAAATAATGCATAAATAATAAAATAATGCATAAACTTAGAGATAGAAGCATTACAGGGAGGGGTGAAGGAAACATGGCCTGCAACTCAAACAGGCCTGGGGTCCAGCAGTGTGATCTTGGGAAAGACATTTCCCCACTGGCCTTACTTTTCCATTCTACACCAGAAAGAGGTTGAAATTAAAAGAAAATTAGATACTGTCCTCTGGCATTAAATTTTCCAGTACCTGTTCATTATATTTAGAATCATGTCTACTTGCCTTATCTCAGCCTATGTGGTGGGCGCCCCCACAAAATCTCACAACAACACTAGGTTGTGAGTGAATCAGTTTGTTATTTTAAAAAGTGGCTCACAGCTCAGTGCCTCAGAAGCCAGTATTATAACACTGGGTTTTTGAGCAAATATATATATATATATATATATATATATATGCAGGTTTGTTACATATGTATGCATGTGCCATGTTGGTGTGCTGCACCCATTAGCTTGTCATTTACATTAGGTATATCTCCTAATGCTATCCCTCCCCCTTCCCCGCACCCCACAACAGGCCTCGGTGTGTGATGTTCCCCTTCCTGTGTCCAAGTGTTCTCATTGTTCATTTCCCACCTATGAGTGAGAACATGCAGTGTCTGGTTTTTTGTCCCTGTGATAGTTTGCTGAGAATGATGGTTTCCAGCTTCATCCGTGTCCCTACAAAGGACATGAACTCATCATTTTTTATGGCTGCATAGTATTCCATGGTGTATATGTGCCACGTTTTCTTAATCCAGTCTATCATTGGTGGACATTTGGGTTGGTTCCAAGTCTTTGCTATTGTGAATAGTGCCACAATAAACATACATGTGCGTGTGTCTTTATAACAGCGTGATTTATATTCCTTTGGGTATATACCCAGTAATGGGATGCCTGGGTCAAATGGTATTTCTAGTTCTAGATCCCTGAGGAATCACCACACTGACTTCCACAATGGTTGAGCTAGTTTACAGTCCCACCAACAGTGTAAAAGTGTTCCTATTTCTCCACATCCTCTCCAGCACTTGTTGTTTCCTGACTTTTTAATGATCGTCATTCTAACTGGTGTGAGATGATATCTCATTGTGGTTTTGATTAGTATTTATCTGATGGCCAGTGAGGATGAGCATTTTTTCATGTGTCTGTTGGCTGCATAAATGTCTTCTTTTGAGAGATGTCTGTTCATATCCTTTGCCCACTTTGTGATGGGGTTGTTTGTGTTTCTCTTGTAAATTTATTTGAGTTCTTTGTAGATTCTGGATATTTGTCAGATGAGTAGATTGCAAAAATTTTCTGCCATTCTGTAGGTTGCCTACTCACTCTGATGGTAGTTTCTTTTGCTGTGCAGAAGCTCTTTAGTTTAATTAGATCCCATTTGTCAATTTTGGCTTTTGTTGCCATTGCTTTTGGTATTTTAGACATGAAGTACTTGCCCATGCCTATGTCCTAAATGGTATTGCCTAGGTTTTCTTCTAGGGTTTTCATGGTTTTAGGTCTAATATTTAAGTCTTTAATCCATCTTGAATTAATTTTTGTATAAGGTGTAAGGAAGGGATCCAGTTTCAGCTTTCTCCATATGGCTAGCCAGTTTTCCCAGCACCATTTATTAAATAGGGAATCCTTCCCCCATTTCTTGTTTTTGTCAGGTTTCTCAAAGATAAGATAGTTGTAGATGTGTGGTATTATTTCTGATGGCTCTGTTCTGTTCCATTGATCTATATCTCCGTTTTGGTACCAGTACCATGCTGTTTTGGTTACTGTAAACTTGTAGTATAGTTTGAAGTCAGGTAGTGTGATGCCTCCAGCTTTGTTCTTTTTGCTTAGGATTGACTTGGCAATGCAGGCTCTTTTTTGGTTCCATATGAACTTTAAAGTATTTTTTTCCAATTCTGTGAAGAAAGTTATTGGTAGCTTGATGGATCAGAGCAGAACTGAAGGAAATAAAGACACAAAAAACCCTTCAAAAAATCAATGAATCCAGGAGCTGGTTTTTTGAAAATATCAACAAAATTGATAGACCGCTAGCAAGACTAATAAAGAAGAAAAGTGGGAAGAATCAAATAGACACAATAAAAAATGAAAAAGGGGATATCACCACCAATCCCACAGAAATACAAATTACCATAGAGAATACTCTAAACATCTCTATGCAAATAAATTAGAAAATCTAGAAGAAATGGATAAATTCTTCAACACATACACCCTCCCAAGACTAAACCAGGAAGAAGTTGAATCTCTTAATAGGCCAATAACAGGCTCTGAAATTGAGGCAATAATTAATAGCTTACCAACCAAAAAAAGTCCAGGACCAGATGGATTCACAGCCAAATTCTACCAGATGTACAAGGAGGAGCTGGTATCATTCCTTCTGAAACTATTCCAATCAATAGAAAAAGAGGGAATCCTCCCTAACTCATTTTATGAGGCCAGCATCATCCTGATACCAAAGCCTGGCAAAGACACAGTAAAAAAAGAGAATTGTAGACCAATATCCCTGATGAACATTGATGCAAAAATCCTCAATAAAATACTGGCAAACTGAATCCAGCAGCACATCAAAAAGCTTATTCACCATGATCAAGTGGGCTTCATCCCTGGGATGCAAGGCTGGTTCAACATACGCAAATCAATAAACGTAATCCATCACATAAACAGAACCAAAGACAAAAACCACATGATTATCTCAATAGATGCAGAAAAGGCCTTTGACAAAATTCAGCAGCCCTTCATGCTGAAAACTCTCAATAAATTAGGTATTGATGGGACGTATCTCAAAATAATAAGAGCTATCTATGACAAACCCACAGCCAATATCATACTGAATAGGCAAAAACTGGAAGCATTCCCTTTGAAAACTGGCACAAGACAGGGTTGCCTTCTCTCACCATTCCTTTTCAACATAGCGTTGGAAGTTCTGGCCAGGGCAGTCAGTCAGGAGAAAGAAATAAAGGGTATTCAATTAGGAAAAGAGGAAGTCAAATTGTCCCTGTTTGCAGATGACATGATTGTATATCTAGAAAACCCCATCGTCTCAGCCCAAAATCTCCTTAAGCTGATAGGCAACTTCAGCAAAGTCTCAGGATACAAAATCAATGTGCAAAAATCACAAGCATTCTTATACACCAATAACAGACAAACAGAGAGCCAAATCATGAGTGGACTCCCATTCACAATTGCTTCAAAGAGAATAAAATACCTAGGAATCCAACGTACAAGGGATGTGAAGGATCTCTTCAAGGAGAGCTACAAACCCCTGCTCAAGGAAATAAAAGAGGGCACGAACAAATGGAAGAACATTCCATGCTCATGGATAGGAAGAATCAATATAGTGAAAATGGCCATACTGCTTAAAGTAGTAATATTCTTAGAAAAGGTTTAGGAGGTGAGTTCTGGATTAGTAGGGAATTGCTGAAAGAAAAAGTGTATGGGAAGTCATCGGGCATGAACATCCATCTTTTCTTGCTTACTCACAGGTCTCCTGTGCAAATTTGGGGAGAGTTAATATAAAATATGTGATGGAAAGTTAGGCTCTGACATCAGTGAGCTTATTTCACATAGGCTCCAGTTGACCATATGGGTTCTGACCAACTTTAGCCAGTTTTTAAAAATCTCCTAAGTGGAAGAAATTTCAGTCTTTCAACAAGTTGTATCTTTTCTTATCTGTCATTCTGAAAACTAAAGAATTTCTGCTAGTCATTGGTTTACCTCTTTGGGGACAAGGTTCTAGCTCCTGTCAAAGAGAATACAACAAAAATGATAGGGTAACACTTTTGTCTTAGTTCAGGCTTCTATACCAAAAAGCATAGACTAGGTAACTTATAAACAAAAGACTTTAGTTCTGGAAGCTAGAAATTTGAGATTGGGGTTCCAGCATGGTTGGGGTCTGGTAAGGACTCTCTTCTGTTTCAAACTCCAGACTTCAGGTTGTATTCTCATTTAGCAGAGAGAGGGAGAGACTGTCTTCTGTGGTTTCTTCTAAAAAGCCAGTAATCTCTATCATGAGGGACTCATTCTTAGGACTTAATTACCTCTCACCTCCTAAGGCCATTACACTGGGGATTAAGGTTCTGGCATGTGAATATGGGCAGGAATCACATAGTCTATTGCAACTTCCAAGGTTATAATTTTGTCAAAGCTATTATTTTCCTCCTACTTGCTCTGTCTAATGCTTCCTCTCTCAATCTGTCTTCCTTTCTCTCTTTTTCTGTGCACACTTCTATCTCTTTCATTTTCCATCCCTCTATTGTATTCCTCAAGCTGAAGAAGCGATCTCCAGTGTCCTAAGATGCTCTAGGTACATACCCACATGACAGAGAACTGAGGAGATGCCCAGGCCGATCGAGAGGAAGAAACTCGGGCTCTCAGTTCACACTGAATTGTGCCAATTTCCATGAGGCAGATTGGAGGCTGATCTTTTCCAAGTCCAGCTTCAATTGAAATCACAGCCCCAGCGTCACAAGAAACCTTGAGGCAGAGGCACCCATCTAAGCTATGTCCAGATTCTGGTTCACAAAAATTGTGAGATAGTATTTGTTGTCGAAAGGTGCTAAAATTCAGGGCTATGTTGTTAGAGAGGAGCAAATGACTAACCTCCTCTTTCAGGCCCCAGGATCCTCCCTCCCCTCTGTTCCTTTCTTTCTCAGGCTGCCTGCAGCCACACTGGTCCCTTTCTAACCTCATCTGCTGAACTCACCTGTGCCTGTGAGTCTCTTCACAAGGAGTGGCTTCTCCCTGACACACTTTCCACTCCTGCGCAGGACTGGCTCTCTGTTCTCATTCTGGTCACAACATAATGTCACCTTAGCGAGGCATTCATGTCCCCTCCATGCAATGTCTCCACAGCCCTGCCTCCCAACATGCTACTTTATTTCCATTATAAAATGCTCTTTTCTTTCACATGTACTTGCTTTAGTGTTTTTGTCCAGCAGTCCTCAGACGGTGGGCTCCCCGCGGGGAGGCAGGGATGACATAATCATTTTCGGTACCACGTTGTGAGCCTACCAAGGCAGTGGCCACAGGGTGAGTGCTAGAGGAAGAGTCCCTGAGTAAAATAACATGGAACATCACAAAGCCCTTCTTCCTGCTTTTGCCCACCGAATGTGGAGATCGTGAATGATAACAGGAGGTGCAGGACCTCAGCGTGACTCTCCCCCTGGCTCCAGCTGCTCCAGTCAAGCCCGATGGGCACAAGAAACACGGGGGTCTGCCGCAACCTAGCGGCCATCACGAGCACTGCAGCCCCAGGCAGAAGCATCACAGAACAGGTACCTGTATTGGGGGATTCTCAAGGCAGTGGCTCTTCACGGAACCCTGGGGAAAAGGAGCAGTATCTGAAGACTCCAAGGGCCATACAATCGACCTCAGAAGCCTCCCGTGATTCCTATTTTCCTCAGCCTCTTGGGGTGTGCTGTGCATTCATGAAATATTTTCACAGCATTCAGACACATTATTTTCTTCCACTTCCAAATGAAGACCTGAAGGAACCCCCAAAAAAACTAGTATATTTTTCTGGGTCCCATACTCCATAGCCCAGTGCATTGTCACATTCTGCTTCATTCCAAGTCCTCATCTGCCCAAGTCTCTAGGCCTCTCTCTTCTCTGAAGGACCTCTCGAAATTGAAAAGCCTCTTCCCAGAGTCTGAAAGCGCAGTGAGTTACCACTGAAAAGCCAAGGGCAGCAGACGCTTAAGAGTATCTGGAATCCTTGATATTACTCCCTTCGAGTACCCTTATTTATGAGGGAGAAAACGGAGACTTTCTTTCCCGTAGCCTCCCTTTATATCACGCGGGGTGGTGGGGGGAGGGCAGAGCTCATTTTAGTTCCAGGTGCCCACAGAGGTGGCAGTCACAACCCCAGTCCTGTCCTCTTGAAACATTTGGGGAGGTCCCAAGGCTCGGCAAAACCCAGGGAACCTGGAGGATCCTTCAGCCCATGCTGTCAGCTCCTTGTCATGTAGCTGGGGGAGTGGATGCCTCTGCCTCATGGCAAAGCTGCCTCTAATATTTCTTCCCCTTTTGTCACTTCTCTGGTTTCCTCTTCCCTAACCTCCCCTCCATGATCTCCACCTTAGAAGCGTGCGTGTGTGTGCGCGTGTGTGTGTGGTGTGTGTGTGCGTGTATGTGTGTGTGCATGCATGCTCACCTATGTGAGAATGTGGAATAGTAGAAAGCCCAGGTAGAAAATAGAGCACAGAGTTTTCCGGGACTTAGGAGCACTCATTTCAAAAGCAAATCTGATGGATGGGGTGCATGCAAGGCCTAGGAAGCTGGCTCCCTCCCTAATACTCTGTGCTCTGCCCAATTTCTGGGATCTGGACCAGTCTTTGGCTTTTTTGGGGCCTCAGTCTCCCTGTTGTAAAATGAGGAGTTGGACACAAAACTGTGTAAGCACACGTTCAGCGAAGACATGGTGTCATGCTCAATACCAGATAGAATACTGGGATGGGGTGAGTTTGGGCAGACTTAGGTGCCCATGGGTGCTCAGGCCAATGCAGGTGAACATAGAGCATGGCGCAGCCAAGTTTTCTTTCCAGGGCTATGGGATAAAACAATGCACCACGGGCTCTGCTCTTGAGGCTGGTCCCACAAGATTTGCCCAGGTCCAGCCACCAACTGTTTGATGAATTTCATGTTTGATGAATTTCATGTCCTGTGAAGCCCATATCCACCCCCATTACAGAGAGGGGCATGGGACACTGGATCAATAGGATAATGTCTTTTGCCTTTTTACAAATTTTAACTGACTGGATGTTTCTTTTTTCTATTTTTCTGTGTTTTTTTTTTCCTAATTTTTAAGAGGTCTTTACAGGTTGGGCATGGTGGCTCACGCCTTTAACTTCAACAGTTTGAGAGGCTGAAGCAGGTGGATCATTTGAGGTCAGGAGTTCAAGACCAGCCTTGCCAACATGGTAAAACCACGTCTCTACTAAAAATACAAAAAAATCAGACAGGTATGGTGGCACATGCCTGTAGTCCCAGCTACTCAGGAGGCTCAGGCAGAAGAATTGCTGAAACTCGGGAGGCGGAGGTTGCAGTGAGCCAAGATCGTGCCACTGCACTCCAGCCTGGGTGACAGAGCAAGACTGCATCAAAAAAACAACAAACAAAACAAAACAAAAACTCTTTATATAGCAGAAATGTGAGCCCCTTTGTAATTTCATGAATTGCAAATATTTATTACAATTTTTGAACTTCTTTTCTTATTGTGGTGCTCTCTTTAAATTGGATTTGGAGGTTATTGTTGTATTGTTTTGCTTTGTTTCTATGTAACTTCTCCCCAAATTGATTTACAGATTTCTATTTTCACAACACAATATTTTGGCAGAAATCTTGTGAAAACTGTCTAATCAATTTAAAAATGTAAACACATATAAAAAAGCCAAGAACTGTAAAAACTATCCTGAAGAATAACAAAGTTTGTGAGCTTAAAATGCCAGATATTCAGACTTAGATTAAAGCTATAGTAATCAAAGCTATGTATGGTAGCAATGCAAAAATAAGCACAAAGAAAACTGGAAAAACTCGAGTCCAACTGAGACCCACGCATTTGGACATTTTGTATATTACAAAAGAGGCACAGAAGAGCAGTGGAGAGAAGAAAGTCATCTCAGCAAATAGCCTTGGCTCAACTGGTTATTTATGTGAGAAAGAAATACTCCTATCTTACATTTTTAACGGATTTCAATGACAGGCAGATTTTAGATTTTAAGGTGAAGTTGAAAACAATATTTCTAGTAAATAACATAGATAAATATGTTCGTGACCTTGGCACAGGCCAGGATTTCTTAGGACACAAAGTCCATTAACCTTCAAGACAAAAATATGACAAATTGGACCTTATTAGGATTAAAACCTTCTCTTCATAAAAAAAAAACCTTCAGGAGAGTAGAAAGGTGAGAACACAGTGGAAATCAACATTTGCCACGTATTTATGTGGCAAAAGCCTTATATTTAGATTATTTAACTAAATCCCATCAATTAATAGACAAAGATGCAATGCACTGAACAAAATTGGCAAACATGTGACTAGGAGTTCCACATACAGAACCAAAGGGCCAAAAAGTAGATAAACATATCCACATCCTTATGCATCAGAAAAATGCATATTACAAATACAATTTAATACCACTATGCAATAGTTAACATTTTTGAAAACTGACAAAATTAAGTACTAGTGATGATGTCAAGCAACTGGAACTTTCTTATACCATTCCGTATGTAACCTGTTATAACCTCTTGAGTAGTATCTCCTTACATACACGATGTACGTAAGCACACTCTAAAACCCAGCAACTCCACTGTTAGGTATATACACCCAATAGAAATGCCAACATCTTGTGCAATGCAGAAAAGTGCTCGAAGCAGCATTATCTGGTACTTTTCCAAACTGAAAAAAAATCAAAATTGCATCAATAATGAAATGAAAAATAAAACAACTACATGTTTCTTTATAAGGGAACATTATACAGATACAAAATTAATTAGACATATTAAAATATATAAAAATCTCACAAACACAATTTAATTAGATTTAAAAGTCCTAGCCAGAGCAATCAGACAATAGGAAAAAAAAGTTGAATTCTCTCTCTCCACTTGCAATATGAGTCTCTAAATAGAAGATCCTAAAGCCTCTCCAAAACTCCTTTTGGAGAAAACTTGAAAGGCCTCCTGAAATGGATAAACAAGTAAAGTTTTAGGACACAAAATCAATGTACAAAAATCAGTACCATTTCTATGTGCCAGTAACATTGAATTCCTCAACATTTTCTATTTTTATTTCATTTTCAATTCCTTCCCTCAGTTACCTATATGTTTTTTGATTTTTTAGCTAAACAAATGTATTTTTCTGTGCAATTTCACATAGTTAATAAGTCCCAGGGCCAAAAAGTGAGAATAAAGGACTTGTATGCATCCCGTTTCCTCATTTTGAAAACTAGTCTAGATGAAACCTAGCGGAATTCTCAGCCCTGTTAGGTGACAACCACAAGCATTTTCACTCTGGTTAGACAGGACTCTGGATGCTTGTATGGGAAAAGAGCCAAACTCTAAGGGAGTCAAATAGGACATTGCAAAGATTTACGCATTTACCCAGGGAGAATTTGTTGTGTTAAATTACATGAAAACACTGTGAAAAGAGCAATTAAAGTGAAAATTATTAAGGCATTACCTTTATTTTGGGAAACTCACACTAGTCAGATTCTCTGAACCCCAGAACTTAACAACTACCTAGTAAAAACTTGTTCAGAGTGGAGAGCAGGTGGGGGCAGGAAGCTAAGGTTAAAAATTAAGCTGGGTGGATAATTACCCCTGGTAATGCACTGGAAGTATGGATAAGTTTGGGATGGGTGAAGACAAAAGAGTGTCAGCAGACAGTGCAGAAAAAAAGGGCAGAAACCCAGGAGGCTTATGCAGGAAGAGGAATGAGTTTGTACTGTGGAGAGTGACAGCAAAAAGCAGAGAATAATAGGCCTCTGTGGTCATCTACGGACTATGGGATGGGTTAGTTGGGGGTAACAGAATCATTGAGGTACTTTTGAACAGTAGGGTGGGTAAATAAGAGCTATATTTTGGAATAATTATGTAGCAATGGTGGTTAGGAGGAATGGAAACTCAAAGTATTACATAAATATGCTTTTTTCTGATTATCCCATACAAGCCTATAGCCTTTCCTCCTAAACTGAGAAAGGAATGGTTTTCTAAGATGTTTTTAAAGTATTACAGGCAAGCATTACTCTATGCTGCCTTTTAGTAAAGGTTTGTTTTAACCAAATCAAAGAAGATTGAACGGATTTTCTTGCTCACAGTGGTTCAGTGAAACATCTCATACCTTCTGCTAGTTTTCAGAACATTTAATGTGATCCTCCTGACAGCCCAAAAGTATTCCCTTGTGCAGAAAGAAACCAGCATTGATGGAAATAATTGACTGAGTGTCAATACTCCATGGAAGGGTGCTCTACATGCTAAGACTCCCTCCTCTGGGCTAGGCCTTCTACACCATGGGAGTCCTGCTGTGGCTAGAGCTGGAGCTTGGAAGGAGCTCTGTGGGTCTTCCCAGCACACAATAGGTGCCCAATTAGCATGGCCAGAATCAAGCTGCACCCTCTCACCATTTCTTTCTCCCTTTGTCCCTTGTTGGGATTGGAGAGTTTTGCAACTGAGCTCAGCACAGGGTTGAAGTTCAAATCTCAGCTGATACTTGGTGCATGTTGACTTTTTTGAGAAGAACTTGGGAGACAGAAACATTAAAAAGGTCCTGGCCAGGCACGGTGGCTCATACCTGTATTCCTGGCATATTGATAGCCTGAGGAGACAGAATTGCTTGAGGCCAGGAATTTGATACCAGCCTTGTCAACATAGTGAGACCCCGTTGATACAAAAATACTTTAAGCATTAAAAAAATTTAGCCAGGTGTGATGGTTCCCAACTATAGTCCCAGATACGTGGGATGCTGAGGCAGAGGATCACTTGAGCTCAGGAGTTCTAGGCTGCAGTGAGCTATGATCATGCTACTGCCCTCCAACCTGGGCAACCACGCAAGATGTTTCAAAAATAAAGTATTTTATTATTCTTCACCCTTATAATCTCTCCAGAACTTGTGCACTATGTGGCAGAAAGAACCAAACTCCCAGAAGCCTGTTTATAAGAGTACTTGTCACAGTTATTTCTGTGGGTCTCTGAGACATTCTTATTTTGTTAAAGACAAAGTCCTGTGGCCGAGAGCTGATTTGCAAGCCCTTTTAGAAAAATAGCAGAGTACAACCAAAATTATATACTAATGAAAAAGTAAGTCATGCCTACAGGGATGTAGTTAGTTGATATCACTAAAATATTGTTTTATATAATGCAAAGAGCACTAACACTTTGGCAAATAGATCTATATTATGAACAGTGAGGGCACTGGCAAAGTTTTTTAAAAACTTTAAACAATTCCTGGATTATTTATGTTAATAATAATTTTGTAAAAAATTTAACTTAGGAGAAGCTAAGCATGTGTCTGATTATTTAATATAACAAAATGCAAAACAGGCAAATTTCCATCTATGATAGTAGGACATAAACACTTTGTTCTGATATAAATATCAAACAGAAAATGTAAGTAAGAAATAGAAAAAAAACACCTGTGTATGTTGATTATTTATATGTGTGTATATTATTATGCAAAATTATATTATTTTTAGTAACTGAGATTATGTAAATATTTATTATATTTTAGGCAGCAGCAAATATTTAGCAACTGAGATTATGTAAATATTTATTATATTTTAGGCAGCAGCAAATATTTAGTAACTGAGATTATGTAAATATTTATTATATTTTAGGCAGCAGCAAATATTATCCATGCAGCTTAGATAATAGTTGATGATTATAATTAATTAATATTAACTATTTACAACAAATGGTTACTCAAAAAGAAATTCTAAAAATAATTTTATATTAACTTTGAAAATTTTAAACTCTTTTCTACAGAAGTTTTAAAATTACAGATAATAAAATAGAAAGTTTATAAAAAAGGAAAAGTTATTGAGAAATAGTTGGATTTTGATTCACTAATTTTTCTGAATTATTAGTACTTGGAGCTTCACTGTTAATAATTCCAATAGGCTACACAAATTTTTTCTTCAGTAAAATGGCAAAACAGAAGACAATCAATTTTTAAATATATGATGCAATTTTATTACCATTTGTTCTATGTAAATGACACAGAATTTAGACCAATAAAAACAGAATTTCTTCCATGAAATTTCAAGAGCTGAGCTGAGCTGGGAGCAGCTAAAGTGCTTGGTATCAGAGTTTTAAATTAAAGCAAGAGCCCCACATCAAAGTAACAGTTAAGCCTTTTTGTCTTCCTCTCTGTGATTGCGTTAAGCAACAGGCAAAATCAGATGAAGCACCGACTCCTCATCGTTCCATTTTTTCCTCATGGAAAAGCACCAGGAAAGGGTCAGATAGATCAGCACAAACATAGGGCACATTCTCAACTCCGAGGTAGCCCCCTCATAAAAAACAGGCCTGTAATTTTGTGGAAACGTGGGCAGGAGAAGGCGAGGGTGGAGGAGAATGCATGAGCAAGAGTAAAAAAGTATTGAGTATTGAGTAAGAACATATAAAAATTATTATCAAAGTTTCATTCCTTCTCCAGAAACAGGGATCTGAAAAAAAGTTTCTGAGGAAGGCCTCCACCAAAAGCCCCTCAGGAAGGTGCCCCTGAATCTAGGTGCCTGGACTGGGAATGAAAATCTCCATGTGAGCATTTCAACTTCAAAAAATCATGTATGCTGAGAATCTTGAAAGGCATGTATATCCACAAATAATTTTTCAGGAAAGAACTAAAGAAGCACAGCTGTAGAGTGAAACTAGACTAGAAGTTGATGCTACTTGTGGGAATTGCTAATAATGGAAGCACAGGTTGTTAGAATCTAACATGTCTGATTGGTGACTATAATGTCACAGCAGCATAGATGCAGGAGTATTCGGATCTGACTATGCTATCTAAAGCTAGAATCCTTACATTTTCAAAAGTTTAGAAAAAATAGGTTAGAGTAGTTAGTGGAGGTGGTATTTCTCCTCTTTGCTTGATTTGGGAATTAACACCAATCCTCATGTTAGTTTCTGGTTCATATGTACACTATGTGTTTTAATCAGGACAATTTAGGTAAATATATTGACTTAATCATTTTCAGGTGTCTGTAAAGGGAGCATTATTAACATTACAGATAACTTTTTACTGGAATACAATACCTCAACCCAGAATCTTCAATGGTTCCATCAATTGAGGTCAGTCATTTATAATCAAATAAAATATCCTATTCTTTTTAAAATATACTAAGTAAAAGTCAACAAGATCAATGTTATTCAGAAATAAAATAATAATCAAACACAGCTGTACCATTAGATCTTAATAAATCCCAAAATTGTATACGTAGTGTAGAAATAATATAAGTAGTTATAGTGTTTAAATATATTAGAGGAAAAGTTTAAAAGCAAGATCAAAATAAAGCATATTATCAAAATAATTAGGTGAAAATTTTCTATATAAAAAATACTTAAAATATAAAGGACAGAATAAATAGAAAAATTACCTAGATGAGAAAAGAAATTATGAATTAGAAGAGTAGGATGAAGTGAACATTTAGAAGTCACAATAGGGATAAAACAAATAAACAATATGAAAAATTAAAATACATAAAAAACTAGAATAAGTGGTGGTGTTAAGTATAAGTTTAAATAAATAAAATGGAGTGAATGTCAGAGGGGGAAAAATATGTAATTATTAAAATAATTAATTATAATAGCTTAAAGGCATGCTTATCCAAAGAAAAACAATAGTAAAAAGCATAATACCAAAACAGAGAAAATCATGAAAGCCGTCTAAGATAAAATTCAAATTAATTAAAAAGCAATGAAAACAAACCTATTTCTCAATATGTGAATGAAATCAAGAATCCAATAGATTATGGTATTCAAAGGTCTGAGGGAAAAACCATGTAAATTTAAAATTACATACATTTCAAAAGTTATTTTCAGGATTGAGGACAAAATGTAACTTAATACACAAAAAAATGTAAATTGAGTATATTTACCTCAGTAAAATGCATTTAAAATTTTCTGAAAATTTAGTTTATGAAGAAAAATACTCTTCCTGAAAACAAACATTGAGATAAAATAAATGTGCAAACATCTAAATAAATCTAAACTATATTAACAGTGTGTCAAATTATACCCAATGTGTGATATATCCATATGAAGCACATTTATGGAAGCATAAAAGAAAATGTTATCCCAAGGGTTATAATAAATAAAAGAGTAAATTTGTTAATACATGAGTAACTTATTTTATATCAATATAATGTGTATTTAAGAGATTTCTGTCACTAAATTCTTAAATATTGAGTGCAAATCCTATATCTTGTTTGAACAATACTATTATTTTCTCAGCAAAGATCAGCACTTAAAGACTGACTGCTGCATAGCCACTGACCACAGCTTCTGGAACAACAAAAGTATCTACCCAGTACACGACCACAAAACAACTCACCAGCAGCTGGATGGTCTGGGTAGCTTGTTTCTCTGGAGAGACTCTTAGAGAGTGGCTACTGCTATAGGGATGCTGAGACTGCCTTTTGTGCCTGGAGGAGAGAATTACCATGTGTGCATTTGAGAATATCAATGCTCCTCCAGAAGAGACATTTCTAAATGCTGCTAGTGTGAAAAACAAGCTTATGTTCACGTAGCCCCTGGAGGAAGAAAAACAGTAATAAACAAGAAAAATAATTCTTGCCCAGGTTACATTTGATTTAACTTTAGTGGGGTAGAGCCAGTCACTACTAATACAGAAGTTGAGAATCCATGAGAGGAAGACAAAACATAGTGTATAATTAAAATGGGTGAGTTTGAAATTGGCCAAACAGTAGGTTCTGGGATTAATGGCAATGGCTTGTAGTATGCTCATAGAGCAGGTGGTGCATGTGAAGAAGCTGCTCATTATCATGTTAAGGTAGACAGCAGGCTTCTATTTGAGACCACTCTAGAGAACATCTTCCCAATCTATGTAGAGAACAAGTTTGCCAGGGTAGGAGCATCACTATGCAGATGAAGGCCAAGTTTCTGACGCTCTGGTCACAGGACCTGGGCCTGCAACCTAAAAAGCATACAAAAATCCAGAAGACAGGAAGGAACATGACACAGATTCCAATGCTATGGATTAAAAAGCACTTTTATAGCACTATTGATTGAAGATGTGCTCTTTATCAGAAAAGTAAATGCATATCTGGAAAAACAGAACAAAATCTCTACTTAGGAAATCTCTTTGATTATGTCAACCAGGACCACCACTGTCCTCAGTGTCAACCATCATGGTTACATCAATCAAAAATTCCTGAGTCATCCCTAGCAACCCCATGGGCACCGTCCCTCAGCCTGCTCTTTCCTTCACTTCCCATAAGCATCAAATCTGCAGTGATGCCACTGAAGGCCCCTCCTTTTGTGCATTTATTATCTCACATTTCCTGAACAATTATAAGTGCCATATGTCCTGGAAGTTTTTAGTTTATTTGTATATCTTCTCTTAAATTCCACAAGATCATGGACAATGACTTAACGAACATTTGTGTCTGCACATTTGGTACAGTGTTAGGTTAATGTTTTTCAAAAAGGTGAATGGAGATAAGCAGATAACCCATTGGTCAGTTTTCTTTACTCTACTAATTATTATGAGGTGGAGAGAAGTTATAATGTGTAATTGACCAAACTTTCCTAATCAAACTTTTTTTTCTTTTTTTCTTTTTTTTTGAGACGGAGTCTTGCTCTGTGGTCCAGGCTGGAGTGCAGTGGCGTGATCTCGGCTCACTGCAAGCTCCGCCTCCCGGTTTCATGCCATTCTCCTGCCTCAGCCTCCCGAGTAGCTGAGACTACGGGCGCCCCTACCACCCCCAGCTAATTTTTTGTATTTTTAGTAGAGACGGGGTTTCACCCTGTTAGCCAAGATGATCTCGATCTCCTGACCTCGTGACGCACCCGCTTCGGCCTGCCAAAGTGCTGGGATTACAAGCGTGAGCCACCGCGCCCGCCCCACCAAACTTTTTAATAAGAGCAGTAATCTGTTTATGAGGATAGAACACTCCTGACCTAAACACATCCCGAAAGGCCACACCCCCCAATACTGTTGCTGTGAGGATTAAGTTTAAACATAAATTTGTAAGGGAAACAAAAACGTGAAAACCATGCCTCGTGTCCCCAATTTATTTTTTCTTCCACACAAAACACAATCATTCCATCTACTAGCTTCTATAATTCTTAGCTCACTCCAGAATCAACTTTAAAATCTAAGTTCAAAGTCTTGTCCAAACCTCATATGTGTGAAATTCAAGGAATAATTCATTTTAATGCAATTTTTTCTTTAGCTGTGAATCTATGAAATCTAACATGTTATGTGTTTTTGAAATGCAACAGTGGGAAATGCAAAAGACAGACATTGCTGTTTCAAAAGGGAGAAACAGGAAAGAAGAAATAAATAACAGGTCCCAAGTGTCTTATTAAAAAAAAAAAAACAGGCAGGCTATGTTGGGTGGCTCATATCTGTAATCCCAGCACTTTGGGAGGCCAAGGCAGGTTCATCACTTGAGGTCAAGAGTTCAAGATCAGCCCGGCAATATAGTGAAACCCCGTCTCTACTCAAAAAAAAAAAAAAGAAAGAAAATACAAAAATTAGCCGAGCATGGTGGCACGCACCTTTGGTCCCAGCTAATTGGGAGGCCGAGGCAAGAGAATCACTCTAGCCCAGGAGACAGGTTGCAATGAGCTGAGATCGCAACATTGCACTCTAGCCTGGGCAACCGAGTGAGAATCCATCTCAAAATAAATAAATAAATAAATAAATAGGACAAAAACTGCTCAAAACTGAAAAAAGAAATGGACAAACTCAAGAACTTCAATGGACTTTGAACAGTATAAATTTAAAGACAATCAAAGTGAGACATTATAAAACTTAAATATCTCATAGAAAAAAATTCAAAAATTTCAAGAGAAAAAAGATTAAGCACATAAAATTTAGTCCCACTAATACTATTAACAGATGTCTTTAAAGATATTTTGCAGATCAGAGTGTGGGATGATACATTCAAGTGCAAAATATGGCAAAACTTTCTTTGAAATCTGAAAGTGAAATTAAGATTTTTTCAGATAAACTAAAGCTGAAGGAGTTTATGACCACGAGGTTTGTTCTTCAAGAAATGCTACAAAGTCCTTTAAGATTAAAAAATGAGAGTACTGGAAAAACCATACAGAACTATAAAGCTCTGTTGTAAAGTAAATATATAGACAAATATAGCATCGTGTATTATTGTGATGTTGGTAAGTAATTTTAATTCCCTTACAGAATTTGACAGAAAAATATACAAAAATATTATACATGTATGTTAAAGAATACACCATATAAAAAGGCCTAACTTGTAACATCAACAAAATGCATGTTGGGAAAGACAGTCAAATAAAAGACTGGAGTTTTATATGCTACTGGAGATAACATCAGATTAAAATAGATTGTTATAACTTTGAGATGTTTCATGTAATCTGTATAGTAATCACAAAGATAACACATGTAGAATATACACAAAAGAAAAAAATAAAAACGTATTAGTACAAAAATTAATTAGTCAGAAAGGAAGACAGCAAGAAATAAAATAAATAAAAAGATCTACAACAGAAACACAAAACAATTAACAAAATGACAATAGTAACTCCTTAACTACAAATAATAACCTTATATGTAACAATGTTAAAATCTCCAATAACAGATACAAGGTCATGGAAAAAATAAAAATATAAAATCAAATAAATTATGTTTATAAGAGGCTCACCTTTTATTTAAGGATAAACATGGCCTGAAAGTGCTGGGATGGAAAATTATGTTCTATATGGTAACCAAATTCTGTTTATAAGAGTCTCACTTTTTATTTAAGGATAAACATGGGCTGAAAGTGAAGGGATGGAAAATCATATTCTATATGGTAACCAAATCATCCTAAAAGCCAGAATAGAACAAAGTTGGTCATATTTACATTAGATGTTTAGACTTTAAGCAAAAAACTGTAATAAAGACAAACAAGGACATTATATAATAAAAATAAATCTCCAACAAGATATCATAATTAAAATATGCACATGTATCAGCCACTATTCCAAACATATAACACAAATAATGACAGAATTAAAAGGAGAAATAGGCTGAGTACAGTGACTCATGCCTGCTTGTGATTCCTGCACCTTGGTGGGGGCTGAGGCAGGAGGATGGCTGGAGCCCAGGAGTTGAGATTAACCTGAGCAAGATAGCAACACTTTGTCTCTATAAATATATGTATACGGAGGAATGGAAACCACCACCAAAATGATAGGAGACTTTAATAATGGAGAGGACAACCTGGCAGACCAACATGAAGACAGAGGATTGAGCAAGGAGTGATTAAACCAAATCTAACAGACATATGGAAACGGTGTTCTCAACAACAGAATGCACAGGCTTCTGGTGCGCACATGGAACATTCTTCAGACTGTATCAGAAATTGGATCGGAAAGAAATCAATTCAAGAAAATTAAAATCATACAAAGTATCATTTGCAACTAAAATGGAATGGAACTAGAAATGAACACCAGAAGAAAAATTTAAAAATTTGCAAATACATAATAATCAAGTAACACGCTCCTAAACAACATTATGGGTTAAAGAAGAAATCACAGTGAAAATTTCAATGTATCAATGTTCATCAAGGATATTGGTCTAAAATTCTCTTTTTTTGTTGTGTCTCTGCCAGGCTTTGGTATCAGGATGATGCTGGCCTCATAAAATGAGTTAGGGAGGATTCCCTCTTTTTCTATTGATTGGAATAGTTTCAGAAGGAATGGTACCAGCTCCTCCTTGTACCTCTGGTAGAATTCGGCTGTGAATCCATCTGGACCTGGACTTTTTTTGGTTGGTAAGCTATTGATTATTGCCACAATTTCAGCTCCTGTTATTGGTCTATTCAGAGATTCAACTTCTTCCTGGTTTAGTCTTGGGAGGGTGTATGTGTCGAGGAATTTATCCATTTCTTCTAGATTTTCTAGTTTATTTGCATAGAGGTGTTTGTAATATTCTCTGATGGTAGTTTGTATTTCTGTGGGATCGGTGGTGATATCCCCTTTATCATTTTTTATTGCATCTATTTGATTCTTCTCTCTTTTTTTCTTTATTAATCTTGCTAGCGGTCTATCAATTTTGTTGATCCTTTCAAAAAACCAGCTCCTGGATTCATTTATTTTTTGAAGGGTTTTTTGTGTCTCTATTTCCTTCAGTTCTGCTCTGATTTTAGTTATTTCTTGCCTTCTGCTAGCTTTTGAATGTGTTTGCTCTTGCTTTTCTAGTTCTTTTAATTGTGATGTTAGGGTGTCAATTTTGGATCTTTCCTGCTTTCTCTTGTGGGCATTTAGTGCTATAAATTTCCCTCTACACACTGCTTTGAATGCATCCCAGAGATTCTGGTATGTTGTGTCTTGGTTCTCGTTGGTTTCAAAGAACATCTTTATTTCTGCCTTCATTTCGTTATGTACCCAGTAGTCATTCAGGAGCAGGTTGTTCAGTTTCCACGTAGTTGAGCGGTTTTGAGTGAGATTCTTAATCCTGAGTTCTAGCTTGATTGCACTGTGATCTGAGAGACAGTTTGTTACAATTTCTGTTCTTTTACATTTATTGAGGAGAGCTTTACTTCCAAGTATATGGTCAATTTTGGAATAGGTGTGGTGTGGTGCTGAAAAAAATGTATATTCTGTTGATTTGGGGTGGAGAGTTCTGTAGATGTCTATTAGGTCCGCTTGGTGCAGAGCTGAGTTCAATTCCTGGGTATCCTTGTTGACTTTCTGTCTCGTTGATCTGTCTAATGTTGATAGTGGGGTGGAACATTGATGCAAAAATCCTCAATAAAATACTGGTAAACAGAATCCAGCAGCACATCAAAAAGCTTATCCACCATGATCAAGTGGGCTTCATCCCTGGGATGCAAGGCTGGTTCAATATACGCAAATCAATAAATGTAATCCAGCATATAAACAGAACGAAAGACAAAAACCACATGATTATCTCAATAGACGCAGAAAAGGCCTTTGACAAAATTCAACAACACTTCATGCTAAAAACTCTCAATAAATTAGGAATTGATGGGACGTATCTCAAAATAATAAGAGCTATTTATGACAAACCCACAGCCAATATCATACTGAATGGGCAAAAACTGGAAGCATTCCCTTTGAAAACTGGCACAAGACAGGGATGCCCTCTCTCACCACTTCTATTCAACATAGTGTTGGAAGTTCTGGCCAGGGCAATTAGGCAGGAGAAGGAAATCAAGGGTATTCAATTAGGAAAAGAGGAAGTCAAATTGTCCCTGTTTGCAGATGACATGATAGTATATCTAGAAAACCCCATTGTCTCAGCCCAAAATCTCCTTAAGCTGATAAGCAACTTCAGCAAAGTCTCAGGATACAAAATCAATGTGCAAAAATCACAAGCATTCTTATACATCAATAACAGACAAACAGAGAGCCAAATCATGAGTGAACTCCCATTCACAATTGCTTCAAAGAGAATAAAATACCTAGGAATCCAACTTACAAGGGATGTGAAAGACCTCTTCAAGGAGAACTACAAACCACTGCTCAAGGAAATAAAAGAGGATACAAACAAATGGAAGAACATTCCATGCTCATGGGTAGGAAGAATCAATATCATGAAAATGGCCATCCTTCCCAAGGTAATTTACAGATTCAATGCCATCCCCATCAAGCTACCAATGACTTTCTTCACAGAATTGGAAAAAACTACTTTAAAGTTCATATGGAACCAAAAAAGAGCCCGCATCGCCAAGTCAATCCTAAGCCAAAAGAACAAAGCTGGAGGCATCACACTACCTGACTTCAAACTATACTACAAGGCTACAGTAACCAAAACAGCATGGTACTGGTACCAAAACAGAGATATAGATCAATGGAACAGAACAGAGCCGTCAGAAATAATGCCACATATCTACAAGTATCTGATCTTTGACAAACCTGACAAAAACAAGAAATGGGGAAAGGATTCCCTATTTAATAAATGGTGCTGGGAAAACTGGCTAGCCATATGTAGAAAGCTGAAACTGGATCCCTTCCTTACACCCTATACAAAAATCAATTCAAGATGGATTAAAGACTTAAATGTTAGACCTAAAACCATAAAAACCCTAGAAGAAAACCTAGGCATTACCATTCAGGACATAGGCATGGGCAAGGACTTCATGTCTAAAACACCAAAAGCAATGGCAACAAAAGCCAAAATTGACAAATGGGATCTAATTAAACTCAAGAGCTTCTGCACAGCAAAAGAAACTACCATCAGAGTGAACAGGCAACCTACAAAATGGGAGAAAATTTTCGCAACCTACTCATCTGACAAAGGGCTAATATCCAGAATCTACAATGAACTCCAACAAATTTACAAGAAAAAAACAAACAACCCCATCAAAAAGTGGGCGAAGGACATGAACAGACACTTCTCAAAAGAAGACATTTATGCAGCCAAAAAACACATGAAAAAATGCTCACCGTCACTGGCCATCAGAGAAATGCAAATCAAAACCACAATGAGATACCATCTCACACCAGTTAGAATGGCAATCATTAAAAAGTCAGGAAACAACAGGTGCTGGAGAGGATGTGGAGAAATAGGAACACTTTTACACTGTTGGTGGGACTGTAAACTAGTTCAACCCTTGTGGAAGTCAGTGTGGCGATTCCTCAGGGATCTAGAACTAGAAATTCCATTCGACCCAGCCATTCCATTACTGGGTATATACCCAAAGGACTATAAATCATGCTGCTATAAAGACACATGCACACGTATGTTTATTGCTGCATTATTCACAATAGCAAAGACTTGGAACCAACCCAAATGTCCAACAATGATAGACTGGATTAAGAAAATGTGGCACATATACACCATGGAATACTATGCAGCCATAAAAAATGATGAGTTCACGTCCTTTGTAGGGACATGGATGAAATTGGAAATCATCATTCTCAGTAAACTATCGCAAGAACAAAAAACCAAACACCGCATATTCTCACTCATAGGTGGGAATTGAACAATGAGAACACATGGACACAGGAAGGGGAACATCACACTCTGGGGACTGTTGTGGGGTGGGGGGAGGGGGGAGGGATAGCATTGGGAGATATACCTAATGCTAGATGACGGGTTGGTGGGTGCAGCGCACCAACATGGCACATGTATACATATGTAACTTACCTGCACATTGCGCACATGTACCATAAAACCTAAAGTATAATAATAATAATAATAATAATAATAAAAAGAAAAAAAAAAAAAAAAAAAAAAAAGAAAATTTCAATGTAACTGGAGACAAAAAGCATAACAAAATTATTAAATGCATCTAAACCTTGTATTCAATTGTAGTAGTAAATGTGTACATTTAAAAAATCTGTCTCAATCAACTACTAAATTTACCCAAACATAAGTAAAGAATAAAAATTTCAACAGTTATAAATAAATATCAATTAAAAGCCATAGAAAAATCAATACAGTTTGGTTTTATTGAAAAGGTTAATAAAACTGACAGATTAAAAGAAAAAAATAAGATATCTCAAATAACTAAATTCGGAAATAAAAGACGAGCTATTACTACTGATGCCACAAAAGTAGGAAAAGAAGAGATTATAAATGTTTAAGTCCAAGCACATACCAAAAAATGTGATAAGCTAAAAGAAATAGACAAATGTCTAGAAATATAGACTATACTAAAGATAAACAATAAAAATATCTGAATAGGCATATAATGGTAACAACAACCTCCCCTAAAAAAGCCCAGGCCCAGATTACTTCATTAATTTTTTTTTGAAAATGTTAGAGTTAACACCAACCCTTCTAAAGCTACTTCAGAAAAATGAAAAAGAGAAAACAATTTCCAACTTATTTTATGATCCCAGCATTAACACACCAAACCCCACAAAGACACTAAAAGGAAAATACAACTACAGATCAATTTTCCTGATGACTATTGATGTAAAAATTCTCCTTAGAACATTAGAACACCAAATTTAATAACATATTGCAAGGATTAAACACTATGACAAAGGGGGAGTTATCTCCCCAATACAAGTGCTGTTCAACACACGTAAATCAATCAATTTATTTTTTATTTTTTATTATACTTTTAAGTTCTAGGGTACATGTGGACAACGTGCAGGTTTGTTACATAGGTTTACATGTGCCATGTCTGTTTACTGCGTCCATCAACTCGTCATTTGCATTAGGTATTTCTCCTACTGCGATCTCGCCCCAGTCCTCCACCCCCCTACAGGCCCCGGTGTATGACGTTCCGCGCTCTGTGTCCAAGTGTTCTCATTGTTCAATTCCCACCTATGAGTGAGAACATGCGGTGTTTGCTTATCTGTCTTTGTGATAGTTTGCTGAGAACTATGGTCTCAAGCTTCATCCATTTCCCTGCAAGGACATAAATTCATCCTTTTTTTATGGCTGCATGGTATTCCATGGTGTATATGTGCCACATTTTCTAAATCCAGTCTATCATTGATGGACACTTGGGTTGGTTCCAAGTCTTTGCTATTGTAAATAGTGAATAGTGCTGCAATAAACATACGTGTGCATGTGTCTTTATAGTGGCATGATTTATAATCCTTTGGGTATATACCCAGTAATGGGATCACTGGGTCAAATGGTATTTCTAGTTCTAGATCCTAGAGCAATGGCCACACTGTCTTCTGGAATGGTGGAACCAATTTACACTCCAACCAACAGTGTAAAAGCGTTCCTATTTTTCCACATCCTCTCCAGCATCTATTGTTTCCTGGCTTTCTAATAATTGCCATTCTAACTGGCATGAGATGGTATCTCATTGTGGTTTTGATTTGCATTTCTCTGATGACTAGTGATGATGAGCATTTTTTCCTGTGTCCGTTGGCTGCATAAATGTCTTCTTTTGAGAAGTGTCTGTTCATATCCTTCACCCACTTTGTGATGGGGTTGTTTGATTTTTTCTTGTAAATTTGTTTAAGTTCTTTGTGGATTCTGGATATTAGTCCTTTATAGATTCTGGATATTAGTCCTTTGTCAGATGGGTAGATTGCAGACAATTTTCTCCCATTCTATAGGTTGCCTGTTCATGCTGATAGTAGTTTATTTTGTTCTACAGAAGCTCTTTGGTTTAATTTAGATCTGATTTGTCTATTTTGGCTTTTGTTGACATTGCTTTTTTGGTGTTTTATTCTTGAAGTCTTTGCCCATGCCTATGTCCTGAATGGTATTGCCTAGGTTTTCTTCTAGGGTTTTTATGGTTTTACGTCTAACATTTAAGTCTTTAATCCATCTTGAATTAATTTGAGTATAATGTGTAAGGAAGTGATCCAGTCTCATTTTTCTAAATATGGCTAGCCAGTTTTCTCAGCACAATTTATTTAATCGGAAATCCTTTCCACATTGCTTGTTTTTGTTGAGTTTGTCAAAGATCAAATGGTTGTAGATGTGTGGTGTTATTTCTGAGGAATCTGTTCTGTTCCACTAGTCTATATCTCTGTTTTGGTGCAAGAACCATGCTGTTTTGGTTACTGTAGACTTGTAGTATAGTTTGAAGACAGTTAGTGTGATGCCTCCAGCTTTGTTCTTTTGGCTTAGGTTTGTCTTGGCACTATGGGCTCTTTGTTGGTTCCATATGAACTTTAAAGTAGTTTTTTCTAATTCTGTGAAGAAAGTCATTGGTACCTTGATGAGGATGGCATTGAATCTATAAATTACTGAGGGCATTATGACCATTTTCACAGTGCTGATTCTTCCTATCCATGAGCATGAAAAGTTCTTCCATTTTGTTGTGTCTTCTTTTAATTCATTGAGCAGTGGTTTGTACTTTTACTTAAGGAGGTCCTTCACTTCCCTTGTAAATTGTATTCCTAGGTATTTTATTCTCTTTGTAGCAATTGTGAATGAGAATTCACTCATGATTTGACTCTCTGCTTGTCTGTTATTGGTGTATAGAAATGCTGTGAATTTTGAACATTGATTTTGTATCCTGAGAATGTGCTAAAGTTGCTTATCAGCTTAAGGAGATTTACCGCTTAGATGATGAGGGTTCCTAAATATACGATCATGTGATTTGAAAACAGAGACAATTTGAATTCCTCTTTCCCTAATTGAAAAACCACTCTTTATTTCCCTTGAAAGATTGCCTTGGACAGAACTTCCAACACATTGTTGAATACCAGAGGTCAGAGAAGGCATTCTTGTCTTGTGTACGTTTACAAAGGGAATGCTTCCGGCTTTTACCTACACAGTATGATACAGACTATGGGTTTGTCATAAACGGCTCTTATTATTTTGAGATACGTTTCATCAGTACCTAGTTTACTGACACTTTTTAGCATGAAAGACTGTTGAATTTTATCCAAGGCCTTTTCTGCATACACTGAGATACTCATGTGGTTTTTATCGTTGGATCTATTAATGAGATGGATTACGTTCATTGATTTGTGTATGTAGAAACAGCCTTGAATGCCAGGAATGAAGCCGACTTGATCATGGTGCAATGCATATTGACTCTCCTTGCCAGTTTCCAAACCGGCCACACTGCAGACTCCCCATGTTGCGGGACACAGGAATCCATCGTCAGGCCATCACGCCGGGGATGCATCCTTTCCCTGGGGTCTCGCTCTGGTCTTCTGCGTGGGAATGAACGAGAGCCACACGCCTGTGCGTGTGTGAGACTGTCACGGCCACGGCGACACCCACAGGCATTGCCTCCTTCACGGAGAGAGGGCCTGGAAAACTCAAGACTCCCACGGAGGTTCAGTTCCACACTCCCCTCCAGCCTTCCAGGCTGGATTCTCCCTGCTGAAGGCGCGTGGGAGCCCAGAGAGCGGCCTCCAGTTCCCGCGGGATTCCTGGAGAGGTCCGGAGAGCCAGACCCCGAAACCCGCCCCCCTCACCCCTTCCCCCTCTCCCCCTTCCGCTTCGTCCCTCCCGCCCCCACCGCCACCCCCGCCCCCACCACCAGCGTCACCACCACCACCACCACCACCACCGCCCCCCCTCCCCCCGGCCCCAGGGGGCCTCCACGCCCTGGGACCCTTCCGGAGGGCGGGCTGTCCCAGGGCTCACCGCCATTCATGAAGGGGTGGAGCCTGCCTGCCTGTTGGTCTTTATAAGAGCGGCTGGCTGGCTGTCCGGGCCGGTCTCCTGGCTGCACCTGCGCCCAGTGCACAGGCCGGCTGAGGTGCCCGGGAGCCCGCGGGCCTCTCTCTGCCCGTGTCCGTCCGTGAAATTCCGGCCGGGGCTCCCCGCGATGGCTCTCCCGACACCTTCGGACGGCCCCCTCCCCGCGGAAGCCCGAGGACGAGGACGGCGAAGGAGACTCGTCTGGACCCCGAGCCAAAGCGAGGCCCTGCGAGCCTGCTTTGAGCGGAACCCGTACCCGGGCATCGCCACCAGAGAAGGGCTGGCCCAGGCCATCGGCGTTCCGGAGCCCAGGGTCCAGATTTGGTTTCAGAATGAGAGGTCACGCCAGCTGAGGCAGCACCGGCGGGAATCTCGGCCCTGGCCCGGGAGACGCGGCCCGCAAGAAGGCAGGCGAAAGCGGACCGCCGTCACCGGATCCCAGACCGCCCTGCTCCTCCGCGCCTTTGAGAAGGATCGCTTTCCAGGCATCGCCGCCAGGGAAGAACTGGCCAGAGAGACGGGCCTCCCGGAGTCCAGGATTCAGATCTGGTTTCAGAATCGACGGGCCAGGCACCCGGGACAGGGTGGCAGGGCGCCCGCGCACGCAGGCGGCCTGTGCAACGCGGCCCCCGGTGGGTGTCACCCTGCTCCCTCGTGGGTCACCTTCGCCCACGCCGGGGCGTGGGGAACGGCGCTTCCCGCACCCCGCGTGCCCTGCGCGCCTGGGGCTCTCCCCCAGGGGGCTTTCGTGAGCCAGGGAGCGAGGGCCGTCCCCGTGCTCCAGCCCAGCCAGGCCGCGCCGGCACGAGGGATCTCCCAAGCGGCCCCGGCACGCGCGGATTTTGCCTACGCTGCCCTGGCTCCCGCGGACGGGGCGCTCTCCCACCCTCAGGCTCCTCGGTGGCCTGCGCACCCGAGCAAAGGCCGGGAGGACCGGGACCCGCAGCGCGACGGCCTGCCGGGCCCTTGCGCGGTGGGACAGCCTGGGCCGGCTCAAGCGGGGCCACAGGGCCAAGGTGGGCTTGCGCCACCCGCGTCCCAGGGGAGTCAGTGGTGGGGCTGGGGCCAGGGTCCCCAGGTCGCCGGGGCGGCGTGGGAACCCCAAGCCGGGGCAGCCCCACCTCCCCAGCCCGCGCCCCCGGAGGCCTCGGCGCGGCAGGGGCAGGTGCAAGCCATCCGGGCGCCCCCCCAGGCGGGGCTCCTCCAGGAGCCGGGGCGCTCGTCTGCACTCCCCTCCGGCCTGCTGGATGAGCTCCTGGCGAGCCCGGAGTTTCTGCAGGGGGCGCAACCTTTCCTAGAAACGGAGGCCCCGGGGGAGCTGGAGGCCTCGGAAGAGGCCGCCTCGCTGGAACCACCCCTCAGCGAGGAAGAATACCGGGCTCTGCTGGAGGAGCTTTAAAAGGACGCGGGGCTGGGACGGGGTCGGGGCAGGGCGGTGGCCGGTGGCCTCTCTTTCGCGGGGAACACCTGGCTCGGCGTGGAGGGGCGTGTGTTCCCTCCGGGCCGACCCGCCTGGGATTCCTGCCTTCCAGGTCTAGGCCCGGTGAGAGACTCCACCGAGCGGAGAGCTGCCATTCTTTCCTGGGCATCCCGGGGATCCCAGCGCCGGCCCAGGTACCAGCAGGTGGGCCGTCTACTGCGCACGCGCGGGTTCGCGGGCAGCCGCCTAGGCTCTGGGAGCAGCCCGGGCAGAGCTCTCGTGCCTTTCCGCCACCCCACCCCGGCCTGAACAACCCCTCGCCACCCCCAACCCCCACCCCCCAACCCCCACCCACGGAAAATGCGTCCTCCCCTGGGCTGGGTGGAGACCCCCGTCCCGCGAAACACCGGGCCCGCGCAGGGTTCGGGCCCGCCATCCCTCCGGCAGCGGCTCGCCTCCTCTGCGCCTCCGCTCCACCGTCGCCCACCCGCCCGCCCGCCCGCCCGCCCGTGTCCCTGCAGCCTCCCAGCTGCCACCGTGGAGTGCCTGGCGGCTGAACGCAGATCCCAGGCCCCGCGCCGGCGATGCCGACCGTTCCAGGCGGGAGGGAAGGCGGGCAGAGATGGAGAGACGAACGCGAGACCCAGAGGGGCCGAAGGATGGGCAGAGGGAAGTTGGGAGGGAGGGAGGGAGGGGGGGAGGGAGGGAGAGAGAGGGAGGCAGTGAGGAACGGAGGGAGAGACAGAGCGACGCAGGGACAGAGGGCGGGCGGGAGGGAGGGAGCCAGGGACAGAGGGAGGAAGGCAGAGAGAAAAAACGGTCTCCGGCCTCCGGGAGCAACGGGACCCCCGCGCTCCGGGAAAAGGGTAAGTGCCCGGCGCGGGCTGAGGGCTGGGCCCACGGCCGCCGCGTCGGGAGGGCGGGGCACCCATTCCCCCCGATTCCGTGGAACAAGGAACGGGCAGCTTCCTCAGAGACAAAAGACCGGGACCCGGGTTGCCGTCGGGTTTTCACCCGCGTGGTTCACAGACCGCACGTCCCCAGGCTGAGCCTCGCAACGGAGCGCCAGGCCGACAGCCCCGACCACAGAGGAGCCACACTCAGGACGACTGAAGCGTGATTTGGGATTCCACGCTGCTGTGCCCTCTGCAAGGGGGCCTGTTGCTCACGTCTCTCCGGCCCCCGAAAGGCTGAGCATGTTGACTGTTTGCTTCCGGAGCTCTGCGGGCACCCACAGGCATCCAGGGAAGGGTGGAAGACCGGCATGGTGTCTCTTCGCTCTCCTTGCCAGTTTCCAAACCGGCCACACTGCAGACTCCCCATGTTGCGGGACACAGGAATCCATCGTCAGGCCATCAGGCCGGGGATGCATCTTTTCCCTGGGGTCTCGCTCTGGTCTTCTGCGAGAAGACCTCCCAAGGTGCTGGGATTACAGGTCAGAGCCACCGCGCCCGGCCTGTACTTGTGTCTTTTCCAAAATTGACTATTTTGGGATAAGCTTAACATCCTCACTGCCTGCCTTTGCCCCCCACAAGTAATTATCATACGCCTAAATAAAGTTTAAGCAAGCTAGCTCCACTATTCCCAAGCATGCATAATCTAGGGTCTAGTCTTTAGAAGTATAAAGGACAAATCGTACGAGTACAACTACAGAAAATGTTGTACCCAAACTGGAAAGGCTTAAGGGATCAATTGACGGATTTGTGTTTCCTATGGAAGAGGGGAGAAGGCAGAGTGCTAATATAGATATATAGGGGAGAAGAGGACAGGGCTTTTATGAAATGAATGCAGTCAAATCTTGGGAAAAGTTTCTTAAGTAGCATGAATGTTAGAGAGAGGATTCATGCAATTTCAATCTTAGCCGTGTCTAAAAATATCAAGACATAGCCAGCAGTTTTTGAAAAATAAATTATTCTCAACAAAACTATTAATGAGACTGATGAGGTGTTTCCTTTATTTTTTGTCTTCCAGTTACTTGGGTTTCACAGTCACGTATTCAAGGGAGCGTACGGCTGTTTGGTAAAATGAGAGAATACCACATCATGTTTTTGTTTGTTTGTTTTTAAAGATGAAAGAGCTGAACAACCTTGTTTGGTGTTAGCAATACCACCAGATTGTTCAGATTTCTTTAGAATCGTACTCCTTAAATTACACTGTGATGTAGTTTCAAAAATTGTCTGTAATGGCCTGTGAATTGACAGCTCATTAGGACATTCTTCAGTTTGGCTGAAACCAAAAAACCTGAAACCGTCGAAATTGAAAAATAATGGGGTTTGCCCAATTCTGCTTCTTACACTTTCACCTACCACGCCGTGTTCAAATAGTGTGCTTGGTAAGTATCGGAAACTTAAGGTACTCTTAATTTCAGTATAGTTTCACCAAAGTGGTATTCTTTGTGAGAAAGCCATAATCTCATCAGTAAAGCCTTTCGAAAAGATCCAACGGAAAATATGAGCTAGCAACTCATCATGACAAGAAAGTAAAATTCAGGAAAAATCCTAAGGCAGAGCAGCTTCAGGCTTCGGTGTGATACTATCATAGTCTGGGCGCAGTGGCTCACGCCTATAGTCCCTTCACTTTGGGAAGGCAAGTTGGGGCAGATCACCTGAAGTCGGCCGTTGAAGACCACCCTGGCCCAAATGGTGAAACCTCCTCTACACTTTAAACAAAAGACAAAAATTTGCCTGGCGTGGTGGCGTGCTCATTTAGTCCCAGCTAGTCTGGAGGCTGAGGCAGGAGAATGCCTTGAGCCTAGGATGCGGAGGCTGCAGTGAGCTGAGCTCAGGCCACTGTAATCCAGCCTGGGGGACAGAGGGAGACACTGTCTCAAAAATAAATAAATAAGTACATAAATAAATAAATAAAATGAAATGAAATTGAAATAATATTTTCATATTCCCCTCACCCGGCCCATTTTATTTTCAGAGTATTGGATAAACCACCTGTTTCCCTGTGCGTTAGAGATTTTTTTTCTCAGACATTGAAGTTTTCTAAGTGCAACTCCATAAAAAGTCTCATTTTTAGCGTAAATAGTTTCTTTATGGTTGTGAAACGTGAACTTTGCGATTCTGTGAGGAAGACTCAATTCTGAAGTACCCCCTGCATTTCCCGCCCCTCGCGTCCCAGGGGAGTCCGTGGTGGGGCTGGGGCCAGGGTCCCCAGGTCGCCGGGGCGGCGTGGGAACCCCAAGCCGGGGCAGCCCCACCTCCCCAGCCCGCGCCCCCGGAGGCCTCCGCGCGGCAGGGGCAGGTGCAAGCCATCCGGGCGCCCCCCCAGGCGGGGCTCCTCCAGGAGCCGGGGCGCTCCTCTGCACTCCCCTCCGGCCTGCTGGATGAGCTCCTGGCGAGCCCGGAGTTTCTGCAGCGGGCGCAACCTTTCCTAGAAACGGAGGCCCCGGGGGAGCTGGAGGCCTCGGAAGAGGCCGCCTCGCTGGAACCACCCCTCAGCGAGGAAGAATACCGGGCTCTGCTGGAGGAGCTTTAAAAGGACGCGGGGCTGGGACGGGGTCGGGGCAGGGCGGTGGCCGGTGGCCTCTCTTTCGCGGGGAACACCTGGCTCGGCGTGGAGGGGCGTGTGTTCCCTCCGGGCCGACCCGCCTGGGATTCCTGCCTTCCAGGTCTAGGCCCGGTGAGAGACTCCACCGAGCGGAGAGCTGCCATTCTTTCCTGGGCATCCCGGGGATCCCAGCGCCGGCCCAGGTACCAGCAGGTGGGCCGTCTACTGCGCACGCGCGGGTTCGCGGGCAGCCGCCTAGGCTCTGGGAGCAGCCCGGGCAGAGCTCTCTTGCCTTTCCGCCACCCCACCCCGTCCTGACCAACCCCTCGCCACCCACACCCCCCACCCCGGACAATGCGTCCTCCCCTGGGCTGGGTGGAGAACCCCGTCCCGCGAAACACCGGGCCCGCGCAGCGTCCGGGCCCGCCATCCCTCCAGCGGCGGCTCGCCTCCTCTTCGCCTCCGCTCCACCGTCGCCCGCCCGCCCGCCCGCCCGCCCTTGCCCCTGCAGCCTCCCAGCTGCCACCGTGGAGCGCCTGGCGGCTGAACGCAGACCCCAGGCCCCGCGCACGCGGGCCGAGGGCTGGGCCCACGGCCACCGCGTCGGGCCGGCGGGGCACCCATTCGCCCCGATTCCGTGGCCCAAGGAACGGGCGGCTTCCTCAGAGACAAAAGACCGGGACCCGGTTTGCCGTCGGGTTTTCAACCGCGTGGTTCACAGACCGCACATCCCCAGGCTGAGCCTCGCAACGGAGCGCCAGGCCGACAGCCCCGACCACAGAGGAGCCACACTCAGGACGACTGAAGCGTGATTTGGGATTCCACGCTGCTGTGCCCTCTGCAAGGGGGCCTGTTGCTCACGTCTCTCCGGCCCCGGAAAGGCTGAGCATGTTGACTGTTTGCTTCCGGAGCTCTGCGGGCACCCACAGGCATCCAGGGAAGGGTGGAAGACCGGCATGGTGTCTCTTCGCTCCCCTTGCCAGTTTCCAAACCGGCCACACTGCAGACTCCCCATGTTGCGGGACACAGGAATCCATCGTCAGGCCATCAGGCCGGGGATGCATCCTTTCCCTGGGGTCTCGCTCTGGTCTTCTGCGTGGGAATGAACGAGAGCCACACGCCTGTGCGTGTGTGAGACTGTCACGGCCACGGCGACACCCACAGGCATTGCCTCCTTCACGGAGAGAGGGCCTGGAAAACTCAAGACTCCCACGGAGGTTCAGTTCCACACTCCCCTCCAGCCTTCCAGGCTGGATTCTCCCTGCTGAAGGCGCGTGGGAGCCCAGAGAGCGGCCTCCAGTTCCCGCGGGATTCCTGGAGAGGTCCGGAGAGCCAGACCCCGAAACCCGCCCCCCTCACCCCTTCCCCCTCTCCCCCTTCCGCTTCGTCCCTCCCGCCCCCACCGCCACCCCCGCCCCCACCACCAGCGTCACCACCACCACCACCACCACCACCGCCCCCCCTCCCCCCGGCCCCAGGGGGCCTCCACGCCCTGGGACCCTTCCGGAGGGCGGGCTGTCCCAGGGCTCACCGCCATTCATGAAGGGGTGGAGCCTGCCTGCCTGTTGGTCTTTATAAGAGCGGCTGGCTGGCTGTCCGGGCCGGTCTCCTGGCTGCACCTGCGCCCAGTGCACAGGCCGGCTGAGGTGCCCGGGAGCCCGCGGGCCTCTCTCTGCCCGTGTCCGTCCGTGAAATTCCGGCCGGGGCTCCCCGCGATGGCTCTCCCGACACCTTCGGACGGCCCCCTCCCCGCGGAAGCCCGAGGACGAGGACGGCGAAGGAGACTCGTCTGGACCCCGAGCCAAAGCGAGGCCCTGCGAGCCTGCTTTGAGCGGAACCCGTACCCGGGCATCGCCACCAGAGAAGGGCTGGCCCAGGCCATCGGCGTTCCGGAGCCCAGGGTCCAGATTTGGTTTCAGAATGAGAGGTCACGCCAGCTGAGGCAGCACCGGCGGGAATCTCGGCCCTGGCCCGGGAGACGCGGCCCGCAAGAAGGCAGGCGAAAGCGGACCGCCGTCACCGGATCCCAGACCGCCCTGCTCCTCCGCGCCTTTGAGAAGGATCGCTTTCCAGGCATCGCCGCCAGGGAAGAACTGGCCAGAGAGACGGGCCTCCCGGAGTCCAGGATTCAGATCTGGTTTCAGAATCGACGGGCCAGGCACCCGGGACAGGGTGGCAGGGCGCCCGCGCACGCAGGCGGCCTGTGCAACGCGGCCCCCGGTGGGTGTCACCCTGCTCCCTCGTGGGTCACCTTCGCCCACGCCGGGGCGTGGGGAACGGCGCTTCCCGCACCCCGCGTGCCCTGCGCGCCTGGGGCTCTCCCCCAGGGGGCTTTCGTGAGCCAGGGAGCGAGGGCCGTCCCCGTGCTCCAGCCCAGCCAGGCCGCGCCGGCACGAGGGATCTCCCAAGCGGCCCCGGCACGCGCGGATTTTGCCTACGCTGCCCTGGCTCCCGCGGACGGGGCGCTCTCCCACCCTCAGGCTCCTCGGTGGCCTGCGCACCCGAGCAAAGGCCGGGAGGACCGGGACCCGCAGCGCGACGGCCTGCCGGGCCCTTGCGCGGTGGGACAGCCTGGGCCGGCTCAAGCGGGGCCACAGGGCCAAGGTGGGCTTGCGCCACCCGCGTCCCAGGGGAGTCCGTGGTGGGGCTGGGGCCAGGGTCCCCAGGTCGCCGGGGCGGCGTGGGAACCCCAAGCCGGGGCAGACCCACCTCCCCAGCCCGCGCCCCCGGAGGCCTCGGCGCGGCAGGGGCAGGTGCAAGCCATCCGGGCGCCCCCCCAGGCGGGGCTCCTCCAGGAGCCGGGGCGCTCGTCTGCACTCCCCTCCGGCCTGCTGGATGAGCTCCTGGCGAGCCCGGAGTTTCTGCAGGGGGCGCAACCTTTCCTAGAAACGGAGGCCCCGGGGGAGCTGGAGGCCTCAGAAGAGTCCGACTCGCTGGAACCACCCCTCAGCGAGGAAGAATACCGGGCTCTGCTGGAGGAGCTTTAAAAGGACGCGGGGCTGGGACGGGGTCGGGGCAGGGCGGTGGCCGGTGGCCTCTCTTTCGCGGGGAACACCTGGCTCGGCGTGGAGGGGCGTGTGTTCCCTCCGGGCCGACCCGCCTGGGATTCCTGCCTTCCAGGTCTAGGCCCGGTGAGAGACTCCACCGAGCGGAGAGCTGCCATTCTTTCCTGGGCATCCCGGGGATCCCAGCGCCGGCCCAGGTACCAGCAGGTGGGCCGTCTACTGCGCACGCGCGGGTTCGCGGGCAGCCGCCTAGGCTCTGGGAGCAGCCCGGGCAGAGCTCTCGTGCCTTTCCGCCACCCCACCCCGGCCTGAACAACCCCTCGCCACCCCCAACCCCCACCCCCCAACCCCCACCCACGGAAAATGCGTCCTCCCCTGGGCTGGGTGGAGACCCCCGTCCCGCGAAACACCGGGCCCGCGCAGGGTTCGGGCCCGCCATCCCTCCGGCAGCGGCTCGCCTCCTCTGCGCCTCCGCTCCACCGTCGCCCGCCCGCCCGCCCGTGTCCCTGCAGCCTCCCAGCTGCCACCGTGGAGTGCCTGGCGTCTGAACGCACATCCCAGGCCCCGCGCCGGCCATGCCGACCGTTCCAGGCGGGAGGGAAGGCGGGCAGAGATGGAGAGACGAACGCGAGACCCAGAGGGGCCGAAGGATGGGCAGAGGGAAGTTGGGAGGGAGGGAGGGAGGGGGGGAGGGAGGGAGAGAGAGGGAGGCAGTGAGGAACGGAGGGAGAGACAGAGCGACGCAGGGACAGAGGGCGGGCGGGAGGGAGGGAGCCAGGGACAGAGGGAGGAAGGCAGAGAGAAAAAACGGTCTCCGGCCTCCGGGAGCAACGGGACCCCCGCGCTCCGGGAAAAGGGTAAGTGCCCGGCGCGGGCTGAGGGCTGGGCCCACGGCCGCCGCGTCGGGAGGGCGGGGCACCCATTCGCCCCGATTCCGTGGAACAAGGAACGGGCAGCTTCCTCAGAGACAAAAGACCGGGACCCGGGTTGCCGTCGGGTTTTCACCCGCGTGGTTCACAGACCGCACATCCCCAGGCTGAGCCTCGCAACGGAGCGCCAGGCCGACAGCCCCGACCACAGAGGAGCCACACTCAGGACGACTGAAGCGTGATTTGGGATTCCACGCTGCTGTGCCCTCTGCAAGGGGGCCTGTTGCTCACGTCTCTCCGGCCCCCGAAAGGCTGAGCATGTTGACTGTTTGCTTCCGGAGCTCTGCGGGCACCCACAGGCATCCAGGGAAGGGTGGAAGACCGGCATGGTGTCTCTTCGCTCTCCTTGCCAGTTTCCAAACCGGCCACACTGCAGACTCCCCATGTTGCGGGACACAGGAATCCATCGTCAGGCCATCAGGCCGGGGATGCACCTTTTCCCTGGGGTCTCGCTCTGGTCTTCTGCGAGAACACCTCCCAAGGTGCTGGGATTACAGGTCAGAGCCACCGCGCCCGGCCTGTACTTGTGTCTTTTCCAAAATTGACTATTTTGGGATAAGCTTAACATCCTCACTGCCTGCCTTTGCCCCCCACAAGTAATTAGCATACGCCTAAATAAAGTTTAAGCAAGCTAGCTCCACTATTCCCAAGCATGCATAATCTAGGGTCTAGTCTTTAGAAGTATAAAGGACAAATCGTACGAGTACAACTACAGAAAATGTTGTACCCAAACTGGAAAGGCTTAAGGGATCAATTGACGGATTTGTGTTTCCTATGGAAGAGGGGAGAAGGCAGAGTGCTAATATAGATATATAGGGGAGAAGAGGACAGGGCTTTTATGAAATGAATGCAGTCAAATCTTGGGAAAAGTTTCTTAAGTAGCATGAATGTTAGAGAGAGGATTCATGCAATTTCAATCTTAGCCGTGTCTAAAAATATCAAGACATAGCCAGCAGTTTTTGAAAAATAAATTATTCTCAACAAAACTATTAATGAGACTGATGAGGTGTTTCCTTTATTTTTTGTCTTCCAGTTACTTGGGTTTCACAGTCACGTATTCAAGGGAGCGTACGGCTGTTTGGTAAAATGAGAGAATACCACATCATGTTTTTGTTTGTTTGTTTTTAAAGATGAAAGAGCTGAACAACCTTGTTTGGTGTTAGCAATACCACCAGATTGTTCAGATTTCTTTAGAATCGTACTCCTTAAATTACACTGTGATGTAGTTTCAAAAATTGTCTGTAATGGCCTGTGAATTGACAGCTCATTAGGACATTCTTCAGTTTGGCTGAAACCAAAAAACCTGAAACCGTCGAAATTGAAAAATAATGGGGTTTGCCCAATTCTGCTTCTTACACTTTCACCTACCACGCCGTGTTCAAATAGTGTGCTTGGTAAGTATCGGAAACTTAAGGTACTCTTAATTTCAGTATAGTTTCACCAAAGTGGTATTCTTTGTGAGAAAGCCATAATCTCATCAGTAAAGCCTTTCGAAAAGATCCAACGGAAAATATGAGCTAGCAACTCATCATGACAAGAAAGTAAAATTCAGGAAAAATCCTAAGGCAGAGCAGCTTCAGGCTTCGGTGTGATACTATCATAGTCTGGGCGCAGTGGCTCACGCCTATAGTCCCTTCACTTTGGGAAGGCAAGTTGGGGCAGATCACCTGAAGTCGGCCGTTGAAGACCACCCTGGCCCAAATGGTGAAACCTCCTCTACACTTTAAACAAAAGACAAAAATTTGCCTGGCGTGGTGGCGTGCTCATTTAGTCCCAGCTAGTCTGGAGGCTGAGGCAGGAGAATGCCTTGAGCCTAGGATGCGGAGGCTGCAGTGAGCTGAGCTCAGGCCACTGTAATCCAGCCTGGGGGACAGAGGGAGACACTGTCTCAAAAATAAATAAATAAGTACATAAATAAATAAATAAAATGAAATGAAATTGAAATAATATTTTCATATTCCCCTCACCCGGCCCATTTTATTTTCAGAGTATTGGATAAACCACCTGTTTCCCTGTGCGTTAGAGATTTTTTTTCTCAGACATTGAAGTTTTCTAAGTGCAACTCCATAAAAAGTCTCATTTTTAGCGTAAATAGTTTCTTTATGGTTGTGAAACGTGAACTTTGCGATTCTGTGAGGAAGACTCAATTCTGAAGTACCCCCTGCATTTCCCGCCCCTCGCGTCCCAGGGGAGTCCGTGGTGGGGCTGGGGCCAGGGTCCCCAGGTCGCCGGGGCGGCGTGGGAACCCCAAGCCGGGGCAGCCCCACCTCCCCAGCCCGCGCCCCCGGAGGCCTCCGCGCGGCAGGGGCAGGTGCAAGCCATCCGGGCGCCCCCCCAGGCGGGGCTCCTCCAGGAGCCGGGGCGCTCCTCTGCACTCCCCTCCGGCCTGCTGGATGAGCTCCTGGCGAGCCCGGAGTTTCTGCAGCGGGCGCAACCTTTCCTAGAAACGGAGGCCCCGGGGGAGCTGGAGGCCTCGGAAGAGGCCGCCTCGCTGGAACCACCCCTCAGCGAGGAAGAATACCGGGCTCTGCTGGAGGAGCTTTAAAAGGACGCGGGGCTGGGACGGGGTCGGGGCAGGGCGGTGGCCGGTGGCCTCTCTTTCGCGGGGAACACCTGGCTCGGCGTGGAGGGGCGTGTGTTCCCTCCGGGCCGACCCGCCTGGGATTCCTGCCTTCCAGGTCTAGGCCCGGTGAGAGACTCCACCGAGCGGAGAGCTGCCATTCTTTCCTGGGCATCCCGGGGATCCCAGCGCCGGCCCAGGTACCAGCAGGTGGGCCGTCTACTGCGCACGCGCGGGTTCGCGGGCAGCCGCCTAGGCTCTGGGAGCAGCCCGGGCAGAGCTCTCTTGCCTTTCCGCCACCCCACCCCGTCCTGACCAACCCCTCGCCACCCACACCCCCCACCCCGGACAATGCGTCCTCCCCTGGGCTGGGTGGAGAACCCCGTCCCGCGAAACACCGGGCCCGCGCAGCGTCCGGGCCCGCCATCCCTCCAGCGGCGGCTCGCCTCCTCTTCGCCTCCGCTCCACCGTCGCCCGCCCGCCCGCCCGCCCGCCCTTGCCCCTGCAGCCTCCCAGCTGCCACCGTGGAGCGCCTGGCGGCTGAACGCAGACCCCAGGCCCCGCGCACGCGGGCCGAGGGCTGGGCCCACGGCCACCGCGTCGGGCCGGCGGGGCACCCATTCGCCCCGATTCCGTGGCCCAAGGAACGGGCGGCTTCCTCAGAGACAAAAGACCGGGACCCGGTTTGCCGTCGGGTTTTCAACCGCGTGGTTCACAGACCGCACATCCCCAGGCTGAGCCTCGCAACGGAGCGCCAGGCCGACAGCCCCGACCACAGAGGAGCCACACTCAGGACGACTGAAGCGTGATTTGGGATTCCACGCTGCTGTGCCCTCTGCAAGGGGGCCTGTTGCTCACGTCTCTCCGGCCCCGGAAAGGCTGAGCATGTTGACTGTTTGCTTCCGGAGCTCTGCGGGCACCCACAGGCATCCAGGGAAGGGTGGAAGACCGGCATGGTGTCTCTTCGCTCCCCTTGCCAGTTTCCAAACCGGCCACACTGCAGACTCCCCATGTTGCGGGACACAGGAATCCATCGTCAGGCCATCAGGCCGGGGATGCATCCTTTCCCTGGGGTCTCGCTCTGGTCTTCTGCGTGGGAATGAACGAGAGCCACACGCCTGTGCGTGTGTGAGACTGTCACGGCCACGGCGACACCCACAGGCATTGCCTCCTTCACGGAGAGAGGGCCTGGAAAACTCAAGACTCCCACGGAGGTTCAGTTCCACACTCCCCTCCAGCCTTCCAGGCTGGATTCTCCCTGCTGAAGGCGCGTGGGAGCCCAGAGAGCGGCCTCCAGTTCCCGCGGGATTCCTGGAGAGGTCCGGAGAGCCAGACCCCGAAACCCGCCCCCCTCACCCCTTCCCCCTCTCCCCCTTCCGCTTCGTCCCTCCCGCCCCCACCGCCACCCCCGCCCCCACCACCAGCGTCACCACCACCACCACCACCACCACCGCCCCCCCTCCCCCCGGCCCCAGGGGGCCTCCACGCCCTGGGACCCTTCCGGAGGGCGGGCTGTCCCAGGGCTCACCGCCATTCATGAAGGGGTGGAGCCTGCCTGCCTGTTGGTCTTTATAAGAGCGGCTGGCTGGCTGTCCGGGCCGGTCTCCTGGCTGCACCTGCGCCCAGTGCACAGGCCGGCTGAGGTGCCCGGGAGCCCGCGGGCCTCTCTCTGCCCGTGTCCGTCCGTGAAATTCCGGCCGGGGCTCCCCGCGATGGCTCTCCCGACACCTTCGGACGGCCCCCTCCCCGCGGAAGCCCGAGGACGAGGACGGCGAAGGAGACTCGTCTGGACCCCGAGCCAAAGCGAGGCCCTGCGAGCCTGCTTTGAGCGGAACCCGTACCCGGGCATCGCCACCAGAGAAGGGCTGGCCCAGGCCATCGGCGTTCCGGAGCCCAGGGTCCAGATTTGGTTTCAGAATGAGAGGTCACGCCAGCTGAGGCAGCACCGGCGGGAATCTCGGCCCTGGCCCGGGAGACGCGGCCCGCAAGAAGGCAGGCGAAAGCGGACCGCCGTCACCGGATCCCAGACCGCCCTGCTCCTCCGCGCCTTTGAGAAGGATCGCTTTCCAGGCATCGCCGCCAGGGAAGAACTGGCCAGAGAGACGGGCCTCCCGGAGTCCAGGATTCAGATCTGGTTTCAGAATCGACGGGCCAGGCACCCGGGACAGGGTGGCAGGGCGCCCGCGCACGCAGGCGGCCTGTGCAACGCGGCCCCCGGTGGGTGTCACCCTGCTCCCTCGTGGGTCACCTTCGCCCACGCCGGGGCGTGGGGAACGGCGCTTCCCGCACCCCGCGTGCCCTGCGCGCCTGGGGCTCTCCCCCAGGGGGCTTTCGTGAGCCAGGGAGCGAGGGCCGTCCCCGTGCTCCAGCCCAGCCAGGCCGCGCCGGCACGAGGGATCTCCCAAGCGGCCCCGGCACGCGCGGATTTTGCCTACGCTGCCCTGGCTCCCGCGGACGGGGCGCTCTCCCACCCTCAGGCTCCTCGGTGGCCTGCGCACCCGAGCAAAGGCCGGGAGGACCGGGACCCGCAGCGCGACGGCCTGCCGGGCCCTTGCGCGGTGGGACAGCCTGGGCCGGCTCAAGCGGGGCCACAGGGCCAAGGTGGGCTTGCGCCACCCGCGTCCCAGGGGAGTCCGTGGTGGGGCTGGGGCCAGGGTCCCCAGGTCGCCGGGGCGGCGTGGGAACCCCAAGCCGGGGCAGACCCACCTCCCCAGCCCGCGCCCCCGGAGGCCTCGGCGCGGCAGGGGCAGGTGCAAGCCATCCGGGCGCCCCCCCAGGCGGGGCTCCTCCAGGAGCCGGGGCGCTCGTCTGCACTCCCCTCCGGCCTGCTGGATGAGCTCCTGGCGAGCCCGGAGTTTCTGCAGGGGGCGCAACCTTTCCTAGAAACGGAGGCCCCGGGGGAGCTGGAGGCCTCAGAAGAGTCCGACTCGCTGGAACCACCCCTCAGCGAGGAAGAATACCGGGCTCTGCTGGAGGAGCTTTAAAAGGACGCGGGGCTGGGACGGGGTCGGGGCAGGGCGGTGGCCGGTGGCCTCTCTTTCGCGGGGAACACCTGGCTCGGCGTGGAGGGGCGTGTGTTCCCTCCGGGCCGACCCGCCTGGGATTCCTGCCTTCCAGGTCTAGGCCCGGTGAGAGACTCCACCGAGCGGAGAGCTGCCATTCTTTCCTGGGCATCCCGGGGATCCCAGCGCCGGCCCAGGTACCAGCAGGTGGGCCGTCTACTGCGCACGCGCGGGTTCGCGGGCAGCCGCCTAGGCTCTGGGAGCAGCCCGGGCAGAGCTCTCGTGCCTTTCCGCCACCCCACCCCGGCCTGAACAACCCCTCGCCACCCCCAACCCCCACCCCCCAACCCCCACCCACGGAAAATGCGTCCTCCCCTGGGCTGGGTGGAGACCCCCGTCCCGCGAAACACCGGGCCCGCGCAGGGTTCGGGCCCGCCATCCCTCCGGCAGCGGCTCGCCTCCTCTGCGCCTCCGCTCCACCGTCGCCCGCCCGCCCGCCCGTGTCCCTGCAGCCTCCCAGCTGCCACCGTGGAGTGCCTGGCGTCTGAACGCACATCCCAGGCCCCGCGCCGGCCATGCCGACCGTTCCAGGCGGGAGGGAAGGCGGGCAGAGATGGAGAGACGAACGCGAGACCCAGAGGGGCCGAAGGATGGGCAGAGGGAAGTTGGGAGGGAGGGAGGGAGGGGGGGAGGGAGGGAGAGAGAGGGAGGCAGTGAGGAACGGAGGGAGAGACAGAGCGACGCAGGGACAGAGGGCGGGCGGGAGGGAGGGAGCCAGGGACAGAGGGAGGAAGGCAGAGAGAAAAAACGGTCTCCGGCCTCCGGGAGCAACGGGACCCCCGCGCTCCGGGAAAAGGGTAAGTGCCCGGCGCGGGCTGAGGGCTGGGCCCACGGCCGCCGCGTCGGGAGGGCGGGGCACCCATTCGCCCCGATTCCGTGGAACAAGGAACGGGCAGCTTCCTCAGAGACAAAAGACCGGGACCCGGGTTGCCGTCGGGTTTTCACCCGCGTGGTTCACAGACCGCACATCCCCAGGCTGAGCCTCGCAACGGAGCGCCAGGCCGACAGCCCCGACCACAGAGGAGCCACACTCAGGACGACTGAAGCGTGATTTGGGATTCCACGCTGCTGTGCCCTCTGCAAGGGGGCCTGTTGCTCACGTCTCTCCGGCCCCCGAAAGGCTGAGCATGTTGACTGTTTGCTTCCGGAGCTCTGCGGGCACCCACAGGCATCCAGGGAAGGGTGGAAGACCGGCATGGTGTCTCTTCGCTCTCCTTGCCAGTTTCCAAACCGGCCACACTGCAGACTCCCCATGTTGCGGGACACAGGAATCCATCGTCAGGCCATCAGGCCGGGGATGCACCTTTTCCCTGGGGTCTCGCTCTGGTCTTCTGCGAGAACACCTCCCAAGGTGCTGGGATTACAGGTCAGAGCCACCGCGCCCGGCCTGTACTTGTGTCTTTTCCAAAATTGACTATTTTGGGATAAGCTTAACATCCTCACTGCCTGCCTTTGCCCCCCACAAGTAATTAGCATACGCCTAAATAAAGTTTAAGCAAGCTAGCTCCACTATTCCCAAGCATGCATAATCTAGGGTCTAGTCTTTAGAAGTATAAAGGACAAATCGTACGAGTACAACTACAGAAAATGTTGTACCCAAACTGGAAAGGCTTAAGGGATCAATTGACGGATTTGTGTTTCCTATGGAAGAGGGGAGAAGGCAGAGTGCTAATATAGATATATAGGGGAGAAGAGGACAGGGCTTTTATGAAATGAATGCAGTCAAATCTTGGGAAAAGTTTCTTAAGTAGCATGAATGTTAGAGAGAGGATTCATGCAATTTCAATCTTAGCCGTGTCTAAAAATATCAAGACATAGCCAGCAGTTTTTGAAAAATAAATTATTCTCAACAAAACTATTAATGAGACTGATGAGGTGTTTCCTTTATTTTTTGTCTTCCAGTTACTTGGGTTTCACAGTCACGTATTCAAGGGAGCGTACGGCTGTTTGGTAAAATGAGAGAATACCACATCATGTTTTTGTTTGTTTGTTTTTAAAGATGAAAGAGCTGAACAACCTTGTTTGGTGTTAGCAATACCACCAGATTGTTCAGATTTCTTTAGAATCGTACTCCTTAAATTACACTGTGATGTAGTTTCAAAAATTGTCTGTAATGGCCTGTGAATTGACAGCTCATTAGGACATTCTTCAGTTTGGCTGAAACCAAAAAACCTGAAACCGTCGAAATTGAAAAATAATGGGGTTTGCCCAATTCTGCTTCTTACACTTTCACCTACCACGCCGTGTTCAAATAGTGTGCTTGGTAAGTATCGGAAACTTAAGGTACTCTTAATTTCAGTATAGTTTCACCAAAGTGGTATTCTTTGTGAGAAAGCCATAATCTCATCAGTAAAGCCTTTCGAAAAGATCCAACGGAAAATATGAGCTAGCAACTCATCATGACAAGAAAGTAAAATTCAGGAAAAATCCTAAGGCAGAGCAGCTTCAGGCTTCGGTGTGATACTATCATAGTCTGGGCGCAGTGGCTCACGCCTATAGTCCCTTCACTTTGGGAAGGCAAGTTGGGGCAGATCACCTGAAGTCGGCCGTTGAAGACCACCCTGGCCCAAATGGTGAAACCTCCTCTACACTTTAAACAAAAGACAAAAATTTGCCTGGCGTGGTGGCGTGCTCATTTAGTCCCAGCTAGTCTGGAGGCTGAGGCAGGAGAATGCCTTGAGCCTAGGATGCGGAGGCTGCAGTGAGCTGAGCTCAGGCCACTGTAATCCAGCCTGGGGGACAGAGGGAGACACTGTCTCAAAAATAAATAAATAAGTACATAAATAAATAAATAAAATGAAATGAAATTGAAATAATATTTTCATATTCCCCTCACCCGGCCCATTTTATTTTCAGAGTATTGGATAAACCACCTGTTTCCCTGTGCGTTAGAGATTTTTTTTCTCAGACATTGAAGTTTTCTAAGTGCAACTCCATAAAAAGTCTCATTTTTAGCGTAAATAGTTTCTTTATGGTTGTGAAACGTGAACTTTGCGATTCTGTGAGGAAGACTGAATTCTGAAGTACCCCCTGCATTTCCCGCCCCTCGCGTCCCAGGGGAGTCCGTGGTGGGGCTGGGGCCAGGGTCCCCAGGTCGCCGGGGCGGCGTGGGAACCCCAAGCCGGGGCAGCCCCACCTCCCCAGCCCGCGCCCCCGGAGGCCTCCGCGCGGCAGGGGCAGGTGCAAGCCATCCGGGCGCCCCCCCAGGCGGGGCTCCTCCAGGAGCCGGGGCGCTCCTCTGCACTCCCCTCCGGCCTGCTGGATGAGCTCCTGGCGAGCCCGGAGTTTCTGCAGCGGGCGCAACCTTTCCTAGAAACGGAGGCCCCGGGGGAGCTGGAGGCCTCGGAAGAGGCCGCCTCGCTGGAACCACCCCTCAGCGAGGAAGAATACCGGGCTCTGCTGGAGGAGCTTTAAAAGGACGCGGGGCTGGGACGGGGTCGGGGCAGGGCGGTGGCCGGTGGCCTCTCTTTCGCGGGGAACACCTGGCTCGGCGTGGAGGGGCGTGTGTTCCCTCCGGGCCGACCCGCCTGGGATTCCTGCCTTCCAGGTCTAGGCCCGGTGAGAGACTCCACCGAGCGGAGAGCTGCCATTCTTTCCTGGGCATCCCGGGGATCCCAGCGCCGGCCCAGGTACCAGCAGGTGGGCCGTCTACTGCGCACGCGCGGGTTCGCGGGCAGCCGCCTAGGCTCTGGGAGCAGCCCGGGCAGAGCTCTCTTGCCTTTCCGCCACCCCACCCCGTCCTGACCAACCCCTCGCCACCCACACCCCCCACCCCGGACAATGCGTCCTCCCCTGGGCTGGGTGGAGAACCCCGTCCCGCGAAACACCGGGCCCGCGCAGCGTCCGGGCCCGCCATCCCTCCAGCGGCGGCTCGCCTCCTCTTCGCCTCCGCTCCACCGTCGCCCGCCCGCCCGCCCGCCCGCCCTTGCCCCTGCAGCCTCCCAGCTGCCACCGTGGAGCGCCTGGCGGCTGAACGCAGACCCCAGGCCCCGCGCACGCGGGCCGAGGGCTGGGCCCACGGCCACCGCGTCGGGCCGGCGGGGCACCCATTCGCCCCGATTCCGTGGCCCAAGGAACGGGCGGCTTCCTCAGAGACAAAAGACCGGGACCCGGTTTGCCGTCGGGTTTTCAACCGCGTGGTTCACAGACCGCACATCCCCAGGCTGAGCCTCGCAACGGAGCGCCAGGCCGACAGCCCCGACCACAGAGGAGCCACACTCAGGACGACTGAAGCGTGATTTGGGATTCCACGCTGCTGTGCCCTCTGCAAGGGGGCCTGTTGCTCACGTCTCTCCGGCCCCGGAAAGGCTGAGCATGTTGACTGTTTGCTTCCGGAGCTCTGCGGGCACCCACAGGCATCCAGGGAAGGGTGGAAGACCGGCATGGTGTCTCTTCGCTCCCCTTGCCAGTTTCCAAACCGGCCACACTGCAGACTCCCCATGTTGCGGGACACAGGAATCCATCGTCAGGCCATCAGGCCGGGGATGCATCCTTTCCCTGGGGTCTCGCTCTGGTCTTCTGCGTGGGAATGAACGAGAGCCACACGCCTGTGCGTGTGTGAGACTGTCACGGCCACGGCGACACCCACAGGCATTGCCTCCTTCACGGAGAGAGGGCCTGGAAAACTCAAGACTCCCACGGAGGTTCAGTTCCACACTCCCCTCCAGCCTTCCAGGCTGGATTCTCCCTGCTGAAGGCGCGTGGGAGCCCAGAGAGCGGCCTCCAGTTCCCGCGGGATTCCTGGAGAGGTCCGGAGAGCCAGACCCCGAAACCCGCCCCCCTCACCCCTTCCCCCTCTCCCCCTTCCGCTTCGTCCCTCCCGCCCCCACCGCCACCCCCGCCCCCACCACCAGCGTCACCACCACCACCACCACCACCACCGCCCCCCCTCCCCCCGGCCCCAGGGGGCCTCCACGCCCTGGGACCCTTCCGGAGGGCGGGCTGTCCCAGGGCTCACCGCCATTCATGAAGGGGTGGAGCCTGCCTGCCTGTTGGTCTTTATAAGAGCGGCTGGCTGGCTGTCCGGGCCGGTCTCCTGGCTGCACCTGCGCCCAGTGCACAGGCCGGCTGAGGTGCCCGGGAGCCCGCGGGCCTCTCTCTGCCCGTGTCCGTCCGTGAAATTCCGGCCGGGGCTCCCCGCGATGGCTCTCCCGACACCTTCGGACGGCCCCCTCCCCGCGGAAGCCCGAGGACGAGGACGGCGAAGGAGACTCGTCTGGACCCCGAGCCAAAGCGAGGCCCTGCGAGCCTGCTTTGAGCGGAACCCGTACCCGGGCATCGCCACCAGAGAAGGGCTGGCCCAGGCCATCGGCGTTCCGGAGCCCAGGGTCCAGATTTGGTTTCAGAATGAGAGGTCACGCCAGCTGAGGCAGCACCGGCGGGAATCTCGGCCCTGGCCCGGGAGACGCGGCCCGCAAGAAGGCAGGCGAAAGCGGACCGCCGTCACCGGATCCCAGACCGCCCTGCTCCTCCGCGCCTTTGAGAAGGATCGCTTTCCAGGCATCGCCGCCAGGGAAGAACTGGCCAGAGAGACGGGCCTCCCGGAGTCCAGGATTCAGATCTGGTTTCAGAATCGACGGGCCAGGCACCCGGGACAGGGTGGCAGGGCGCCCGCGCACGCAGGCGGCCTGTGCAACGCGGCCCCCGGTGGGTGTCACCCTGCTCCCTCGTGGGTCACCTTCGCCCACGCCGGGGCGTGGGGAACGGCGCTTCCCGCACCCCGCGTGCCCTGCGCGCCTGGGGCTCTCCCCCAGGGGGCTTTCGTGAGCCAGGGAGCGAGGGCCGTCCCCGTGCTCCAGCCCAGCCAGGCCGCGCCGGCACGAGGGATCTCCCAAGCGGCCCCGGCACGCGCGGATTTTGCCTACGCTGCCCTGGCTCCCGCGGACGGGGCGCTCTCCCACCCTCAGGCTCCTCGGTGGCCTGCGCACCCGAGCAAAGGCCGGGAGGACCGGGACCCGCAGCGCGACGGCCTGCCGGGCCCTTGCGCGGTGGGACAGCCTGGGCCGGCTCAAGCGGGGCCACAGGGCCAAGGTGGGCTTGCGCCACCCGCGTCCCAGGGGAGTCCGTGGTGGGGCTGGGGCCAGGGTCCCCAGGTCGCCGGGGCGGCGTGGGAACCCCAAGCCGGGGCAGCCCCACCTCCCCAGCCCGCGCCCCCGGAGGCCTCGGCGCGGCAGGGGCAGGTGCAAGCCATCCGGGCGCCCCCCCAGGCGGGGCTCCTCCAGGAGCCGGGGCGCTCGTCTGCACTCCCCTCCGGCCTGCTGGATGAGCTCCTGGCGAGCCCGGAGTTTCTGCAGGGGGCGCAACCTTTCCTAGAAACGGAGGCCCCGGGGGAGCTGGAGGCCTCGGAAGAGGCCGCCTCGCTGGAACCACCCCTCAGCGAGGAAGAATACCGGGCTCTGCTGGAGGAGCTTTAAAAGGACGCGGGGCTGGGACGGGGTCGGGGCAGGGCGGTGGCCGGTGGCCTCTCTTTCGCGGGGAACACCTGGCTCGGCGTGGAGGGGCGTGTGTTCCCTCCGGGCCGACCCGCCTGGGATTCCTGCCTTCCAGGTCTAGGCCCGGTGAGAGACTCCACCGAGCGGAGAGCTGCCATTCTTTCCTGGGCATCCCGGGGATCCCAGCGCCGGCCCAGGTACCAGCAGGTGGGCCGTCTACTGCGCACGCGCGGGTTCGCGGGCAGCCGCCTAGGCTCTGGGAGCAGCCCGGGCAGAGCTCTCGTGCCTTTCCGCCACCCCACCCCGGCCTGAACAACCCCTCGCCACCCCCAACCCCCACCCCCCAACCCCCACCCACGGAAAATGCGTCCTCCCCTGGGCTGGGTGGAGACCCCCGTCCCGCGAAACACCGGGCCCGCGCAGGGTTCGGGCCCGCCATCCCTCCGGCAGCGGCTCGCCTCCTCTGCGCCTCCGCTCCACCGTCGCCCGCCCGCCCGCCCGTGTCCCTGCAGCCTCCCAGCTGCCACCGTGGAGTGCCTGGCGTCTGAACGCACATCCCAGGCCCCGCGCCGGCCATGCCGACCGTTCCAGGCGGGAGGGAAGGCGGGCAGAGATGGAGAGACGAACGCGAGACCCAGAGGGGCCGAAGGATGGGCAGAGGGAAGTTGGGAGGGAGGGAGGGAGGGGGGGAGGGAGGGAGAGAGAGGGAGGCAGTGAGGAACGGAGGGAGAGACAGAGCGACGCAGGGACAGAGGGCGGGCGGGAGGGAGGGAGCCAGGGACAGAGGGAGGAAGGCAGAGAGAAAAAACGGTCTCCGGCCTCCGGGAGCAACGGGACCCCCGCGCTCCGGGAAAAGGGTAAGTGCCCGGCGCGGGCTGAGGGCTGGGCCCACGGCCGCCGCGTCGGGAGGGCGGGGCACCCATTCGCCCCGATTCCGTGGAACAAGGAACGGGCAGCTTCCTCAGAGACAAAAGACCGGGACCCGGGTTGCCGTCGGGTTTTCACCCGCGTGGTTCACAGACCGCACATCCCCAGGCTGAGCCTCGCAACGGAGCGCCAGGCCGACAGCCCCGACCACAGAGGAGCCACACTCAGGACGACTGAAGCGTGATTTGGGATTCCACGCTGCTGTGCCCTCTGCAAGGGGGCCTGTTGCTCACGTCTCTCCGGCCCCCGAAAGGCTGAGCATGTTGACTGTTTGCTTCCGGAGCTCTGCGGGCACCCACAGGCATCCAGGGAAGGGTGGAAGACCGGCATGGTGTCTCTTCGCTCTCCTTGCCAGTTTCCAAACCGGCCACACTGCAGACTCCCCATGTTGCGGGACACAGGAATCCATCGTCAGGCCATCAGGCCGGGGATGCACCTTTTCCCTGGGGTCTCGCTCTGGTCTTCTGCGAGAACACCTCCCAAGGTGCTGGGATTACAGGTCAGAGCCACCGCGCCCGGCCTGTACTTGTGTCTTTTCCAAAATTGACTATTTTGGGATAAGCTTAACATCCTCACTGCCTGCCTTTGCCCCCCACAAGTAATTAGCATACGCCTAAATAAAGTTTAAGCAAGCTAGCTCCACTATTCCCAAGCATGCATAATCTAGGGTCTAGTCTTTAGAAGTATAAAGGACAAATCGTACGAGTACAACTACAGAAAATGTTGTACCCAAACTGGAAAGGCTTAAGGGATCAATTGACGGATTTGTGTTTCCTATGGAAGAGGGGAGAAGGCAGAGTGCTAATATAGATATATAGGGGAGAAGAGGACAGGGCTTTTATGAAATGAATGCAGTCAAATCTTGGGAAAAGTTTCTTAAGTAGCATGAATGTTAGAGAGAGGATTCATGCAATTTCAATCTTAGCCGTGTCTAAAAATATCAAGACATAGCCAGCAGTTTTTGAAAAATAAATTATTCTCAACAAAACTATTAATGAGACTGATGAGGTGTTTCCTTTATTTTTTGTCTTCCAGTTACTTGGGTTTCACAGTCACGTATTCAAGGGAGCGTACGGCTGTTTGGTAAAATGAGAGAATACCACATCATGTTTTTGTTTGTTTGTTTTTAAAGATGAAAGAGCTGAACAACCTTGTTTGGTGTTAGCAATACCACCAGATTGTTCAGATTTCTTTAGAATCGTACTCCTTAAATTACACTGTGATGTAGTTTCAAAAATTGTCTGTAATGGCCTGTCAATTGACAGCTCATTAGGACATTCTTCAGTTTGGCTGAAACCAAAAAACCTGAAACCGTCGAAATTGAAAAATAATGGGGTTTGCCCAATTCTGCTTCTTACACTTTCACCTACCACGCCGTGTTCAAATAGTGTGCTTGGTAAGTATCGGAAACTTAAGGTACTCTTAATTTCAGTATAGTTTCACCAAAGTGGTATTCTTTGTGAGAAAGCCATAATCTCATCAGTAAAGCCTTTCGAAAAGATCCAACGGAAAATATGAGCTAGCAACTCATCATGACAAGAAAGTAAAATTCAGGAAAAATCCTAAGGCAGAGCAGCTTCAGGCTTCGGTGTGATACTATCATAGTCTGGGCGCAGTGGCTCACGCCTATAGTCCCTTCACTTTGGGAAGGCAAGTTGGGGCAGATCACCTGAAGTCGGCCGTTGAAGACCACCCTGGCCCAAATGGTGAAACCTCCTCTACACTTTAAACAAAAGACAAAAATTTGCCTGGCGTGGTGGCGTGCTCATTTAGTCCCAGCTACTCTGGAGGCTGAGGCAGGAGAATGCCTTGAGCCTAGGATGCGGAGGCTGCAGTGAGCTGAGCTCAGGCCACTGTAATCCAGCCTGGGGGACAGAGGGAGACACTGTCTCAAAAATAAATAAATAAGTACATAAATAAATAAATAAAATGAAATGAAATTGAAATAATATTTTCATATTCCCCTCACCCGGCCCATTTTATTTTCAGAGTATTGGATAAACCACCTGTTTCCCTGTGCGTTAGAGATTTTTTTTCTCAGACATTGAAGTTTTCTAAGTGCAACTCCATAAAAAGTCTCATTTTTAGCGTAAATAGTTTCTTTATGGTTGTGAAACGTGAACTTTGCGATTCTGTGAGGAAGACTGAATTCTGAAGTACCCCCTGCATTTCCCGCCCCTCGCGTCCCAGGGGAGTCCGTGGTGGGGCTGGGGCCAGGGTCCCCAGGTCGCCGGGGCGGCGTGGGAACCCCAAGCCGGGGCAGCCCCACCTCCCCAGCCCGCGCCCCCGGAGGCCTCCGCGCGGCAGGGGCAGGTGCAAGCCATCCGGGCGCCCCCCCAGGCGGGGCTCCTCCAGGAGCCGGGGCGCTCCTCTGCACTCCCCTCCGGCCTGCTGGATGAGCTCCTGGCGAGCCCGGAGTTTCTGCAGCGGGCGCAACCTTTCCTAGAAACGGAGGCCCCGGGGGAGCTGGAGGCCTCGGAAGAGGCCGCCTCGCTGGAACCACCCCTCAGCGAGGAAGAATACCGGGCTCTGCTGGAGGAGCTTTAAAAGGACGCGGGGCTGGGACGGGGTCGGGGCAGGGCGGTGGCCGGTGGCCTCTCTTTCGCGGGGAACACCTGGCTCGGCGTGGAGGGGCGTGTGTTCCCTCCGGGCCGACCCGCCTGGGATTCCTGCCTTCCAGGTCTAGGCCCGGTGAGAGACTCCACCGAGCGGAGAGCTGCCATTCTTTCCTGGGCATCCCGGGGATCCCAGCGCCGGCCCAGGTACCAGCAGGTGGGCCGTCTACTGCGCACGCGCGGGTTCGCGGGCAGCCGCCTAGGCTCTGGGAGCAGCCCGGGCAGAGCTCTCGTGCCTTTCCGCCACCCCACCCCGGCCTGACCAACCCCTCGCCACCCACACCCCCAAACCCCCAACCCCCACCCACGGAAAATGCGTCCTCCCCTGGGCTGGGTGGAGATCCCCGTCCCACGAAACACCGGGCCCGCGCAGGGTTCGGGCCCGCCATTCCTCCGGCAGCGGCTCGCCTCCTCTGCGCCTCCGCTCCACCGTCGCCCGCCCGCCCGTGCCCCTGCAGCCTCCCAGCTGCCACCGTGGAGCGCCTGGCGGCTGAACGCAGACCCCAGGCCCCGCGCCGGCGATGCCGACCGTTCCAGGCGGGAGCGAAGGCGGGCAGAGATGGAGAGACGAAAGGGAGACGCTGAGGGGCCGAAGGATGGGCAGAGGGAAGTTGGGAGGGTGGGAGGGAGGGAGAGAGAGGGAGGCAGTGAGGAACGGAGGGAGAGACAGAGCGACGCAGGGACAGAGGGCGGGCGGGAGGGAGGGAGCCAGGGACAGAGGGAGGAAGGCAGAGAGAAAAAACGGTCTCCGGCCTCCGGGAGCAACGGGACCCCCGCGCTCCGGGAAAAAGGTAAGTGCCCGGCGCCGGCTGAGGGCTGGGCCCACGGCCGCCGCGTCCGGCCGGCGGGGCACCCATTCGCCCCGATTCCGTGGAACAAGGAACGGGCAGCTTCCTCAGAGACAAAAGACCGGGACCCGGGTTGCCGTCGGGTTTTCACCCGCGTGGTTCACAGACCGCACATCCCCAGGCTGAGCCTCGCAACGGAGCGCCAGGCCGACAGCCCCGACCACAGAGGAGCCACACTCAGGACGACTGAAGCGTGATTTGGGATTCCACGCTGCTGTGCCCTCTGCAAGGGGGCCTGTTGCTCACGTCTCTCCGGCCCCCGAAAGGCTGAGCATGTTGACTGTTTGCTTCCGGAGCTCTGCGGGCACCCACAGGCATCCAGGGAAGGGTGGAAGACCGGCATGGTGTCTCTTCGCTCTCCTTGCCAGTTTCCAAACCGGCCACACTGCAGACTCCCCATGTTGCGGGACACAGGAATCCATCGTCAGGCCATCACGCCGGGGATGCAACTTTTCCCTGGGGTCTCGCTCTGGTCTTCTGCGAGAAGACCTCCCAAGGTGCTGGGATTACAGGTCAGAGCCACCGCGCCCGGCCTGTACTTGTGTCTTTTCCAAAATTGACTATTTTGGGATAAGCTTAACATCCTCACTGCCTGCCTTTGCCCCCCACAAGTAATTAGCATACGCCTAAATAAAGTTTAAGCAAGCTAGCTCCACTATTCCCAAGCATGCATAATCTAGGGTCTAGTCTTTAGAAGTATAAAGGACAAATCTTACGAGTACAACTACAGAAAATGTTGTACCCAAACTGGAAAGGCTTAAGGGATCAATTGACGGATTTGTGTTTCCTATGGAAGAGGGTAGAAGGCAGAGTGCTAATATAGATATATAGGGGAGAAGAGGACAGGGCTTTTATGAAATGAATGCAGTCAAATCTTGGGAAAAGTTTCTTAAGTAGCATGAATGTTAGAGAGAGGATTCATGCAATTTCAATCTTAGCCGTGTCTAAAAATATCAAGACATAGCCAGCAGTTTTTGAAAAATAAATTATTCTCAACAAAACTATTAATGAGACTGATGAGGTGTTTCCTTTATTTTTTGTCTTCCAGTTACTTGGGTTTCACAGTCACGTATTCAAGGGAGCGTACGGCTGTTTGGTAAAATGAGAGAATACCACATCATGTTTTTGTTTGTTTGTTTTTAAAGATGAAAGAGCTGAACAACCTTGTTTGGTGTTAGCAATACCACCAGATTGTTCAGATTTCTTTAGAATCGTACTCCTTAAATTACACTGTGATGTAGTTTCAAAAATTGTCTGTAATGGCCTGTCAATTGACAGCTCATTAGGACATTCTTCAGTTTGGCTGAAACCAAAAAACCTGAAACCGTCGAAATTGAAAAATAATGGTGTTTGCCCAATTCTGCTTCTTACACTTTCACCTACCACGCCGTGTTCAAATAGTGTGCTTGGTAAGTATCGGAAACTTAAGGTACTCTTAATTTCAGTATAGTTTCACCAAAGTGGTATTCTTTGTGAGAAAGCCATAATCTCATCAGTAAAGCCTTTCGAAAAGATCCAACGGAAAATATGAGCTAGCAACTCATCATGACAAGAAAGTAAAATTCAGGAAAAATCCTAAGGCAGAGCAGCTTCAGGCTTCGGTGTGATACTATCATAGTCTGGGCGCAGTGGCTCACGCCTATAGTCCCTTCACTTTGGGAAGGCAAGTTGGGGCAGATCACCTGAAGTCGGCCGTTGAAGACCACCCTGGCCCAAATGGTGAAACCTCCTCTACACTTTAAACAAAAGACAAAAATTTGCCTGGCGTGGTGGCGTGCTCATTTAGTCCCAGCTACTCTGGAGGCTGAGGCAGGAGAATGCCTTGAGCCTAGGATGCGGAGGCTGCAGTGAGCTGAGCTCAGGCCACTGTAATCCAGCCTGGGGGACAGAGGGAGACACTGTCTCAAAAATAAATAAATAAGTACATAAATAAATAAATAAAATGAAATGAAATTGAAATAATATTTTCATATTCCCCTCACCCGGCCCATTTTATTTTCAGAGTATTGGATAAACCACCTGTTTCCCTGTGCGTTAGAGATTTTTTTTCTCAGACATTGAAGTTTTCTAAGTGCAACTCCATAAAAAGTCTCATTTTTAGCGTAAATAGTTTCTTTATGGTTGTGAAACGTGAACTTTGCGATTCTGTGAGGAAGACTGAATTCTGAAGTACCCCCTGCATTTCCCGCCCCTCGCGTCCCAGGGGAGTCCGTGGTGGGGCTGGGGCCAGGGTCCCCAGGTCGCCGGGGCGGCGTGGGAACCCCAAGCCGGGGCAGCCCCACCTCCCCAGCCCGCGCCCCCGGAGGCCTCCGCGCGGCAGGGGCAGGTGCAAGCCATCCGGGCGCCCCCCCAGGCGGGGCTCCTCCAGGAGCCGGGGCGCTCCTCTGCACTCCCCTCCGGCCTGCTGGATGAGCTCCTGGCGAGCCCGGAGTTTCTGCAGCGGGCGCAACCTTTCCTAGAAACGGAGGCCCCGGGGGAGCTGGAGGCCTCGGAAGAGGCCGCCTCGCTGGAACCACCCCTCAGCGAGGAAGAATACCGGGCTCTGCTGGAGGAGCTTTAAAAGGACGCGGGGCTGGGACGGGGTCGGGGCAGGGCGGTGGCCGGTGGCCTCTCTTTCGCGGGGAACACCTGGCTCGGCGTGGAGGGGCGTGTGTTCCCTCCGGGCCGACCCGCCTGGGATTCCTGCCTTCCAGGTCTAGGCCCGGTGAGAGACTCCACCGAGCGGAGAGCTGCCATTCTTTCCTGGGCATCCCGGGGATCCCAGCGCCGGCCCAGGTACCAGCAGGTGGGCCGTCTACTGCGCACGCGCGGGTTCGCGGGCAGCCGCCTAGGCTCTGGGAGCAGCCCGGGCAGAGCTCTCGTGCCTTTCCGCCACCCCACCCCGGCCTGACCAACCCCTCGCCTCCGACACCCCCAAACCCCCAACCCCCACCCACGGAAAATGCGTCCTCCCCTGGGCTGGGTGGAGATCCCCGTCCCACGAAACACCGGGCCCGCGCAGGGTTCGGGCCCGCCATTCCTCCGGCAGCGGCTCGCCTCCTCTGCGCCTCCGCTCCACCGTCGCCCGCCCGCCCGTGCCCCTGCAGCCTCCCAGCTGCCACCGTGGAGCGCCTGGCGGCTGAACGCAGACCCCAGGCCCCGCGCCGGCGATGCCGACCGTTCCAGGCGGGAGCGAAGGCGGGCAGAGATGGAGAGACGAAAGGGAGACGCTGAGGGGCCGAAGGATGGGCAGAGGGAAGTTGGGAGGGTGGGAGGGAGGGAGAGAGAGGGAGGCAGTGAGGAACGGAGGGAGAGACAGAGCGACGCAGGGACAGAGGGCGGGCGGGAGGGAGGGAGCCAGGGACAGAGGGAGGAAGGCAGAGAGAAAAAACGGTCTCCGGCCTCCGGGAGCAACGGGACCCCCGCGCTCCGGGAAAAAGGTAAGTGCCCGGCGCCGGCTGAGGGCTGGGCCCACGGCCGCCGCGTCCGGCCGGCGGGGCACCCATTCGCCCCGATTCCGTGGAACAAGGAACGGGCAGCTTCCTCAGAGACAAAAGACCGGGACCCGGGTTGCCGTCGGGTTTTCACCCGCGTGGTTCACAGACCGCACATCCCCAGGCTGAGCCTCGCAACGGAGCGCCAGGCCGACAGCCCCGACCACAGAGGAGCCACACTCAGGACGACTGAAGCGTGATTTGGGATTCCACGCTGCTGTGCCCTCTGCAAGGGGGCCTGTTGCTCACGTCTCTCCGGCCCCCGAAAGGCTGAGCATGTTGACTGTTTGCTTCCGGAGCTCTGCGGGCACCCACAGGCATCCAGGGAAGGGTGGAAGACCGGCATGGTGTCTCTTCGCTCTCCTTGCCAGTTTCCAAACCGGCCACACTGCAGACTCCCCATGTTGCGGGACACAGGAATCCATCGTCAGGCCATCACGCCGGGGATGCAACTTTTCCCTGGGGTCTCGCTCTGGTCTTCTGCGAGAAGACCTCCCAAGGTGCTGGGATTACAGGTCAGAGCCACCGCGCCCGGCCTGTACTTGTGTCTTTTCCAAAATTGACTATTTTGGGATAAGCTTAACATCCTCACTGCCTGCCTTTGCCCCCCACAAGTAATTAGCATACGCCTAAATAAAGTTTAAGCAAGCTAGCTCCACTATTCCCAAGCATGCATAATCTAGGGTCTAGTCTTTAGAAGTATAAAGGACAAATCTTACGAGTACAACTACAGAAAATGTTGTACCCAAACTGGAAAGGCTTAAGGGATCAATTGACGGATTTGTGTTTCCTATGGAAGAGGGTAGAAGGCAGAGTGCTAATATAGATATATAGGGGAGAAGACGACAGGGCTTTTATGAAATGAATGCAGTCAAATCTTGGGAAAAGTTTCTTAAGTAGCATGAATGTTAGAGAGAGGATTCATGCAATTTCAATCTTAGCCGTGTCTAAAAATATCAAGACATAGCCAGCAGTTTTTGAAAAATAAATTATTCTCAACAAAACTATTAATGAGACTGATGAGGTGTTTCCTTTATTTTTTGTCTTCCAGTTACTTGGGTTTCGCAGTCACGTATTCAAGGGAGCGTACGGCTGTTTGGTAAAATGAGAGAATACCACATCATGTTTTTGTTTGTTTGTTTTTAAAGATGAAAGAACTGAACAACCTTGTTTGGTGTTAGCAATACCACCAGATTGTTCAGATTTCTTTAGAATCGTACTCCTTAAATTACACTGTGATGTAGTTTCAAAAATTGTCTGTAATGGCCTGTCAATTGACAGCTCATTAGGACATTCTTCAGTTTGGCTGAAACCAAAAAACCTGAAACCGTCGAAATTGAAAAATAATGGGGTTTGCCCAATTCTGCTTCTTACACTTTCACCTACCACGCCGTGTTCAAATAGTGTGCTTGGTAAGTATCGGAAACTTAAGGTACTCTTAATTTCAGTATAGTTTCACCAAAGTGGTATTCTTTGTGAGAAAGCCATAATCTCATCAGTAAAGCCTTTCGAAAAGATCCAACGGAAAATATGAGCTAGCAACTCATCATGACAAGAAAGTAAAATTCAGGAAAAATCCTAAGGCAGAGCAGCTTCAGGCTTCGGTGTGATACTATCATAGTCTGGGCGCAGTGGCTCACGCCTATAGTCCCTTCACTTTGGGAAGGCAAGTTGGGGCAGATCACCTGAAGTCGGCCGTTGAAGACCACCCTGGCCCAAATGGTGAAACCTCCTCTACACTTTAAACAAAAGACAAAAATTTGCCTGGCGTGGTGGCGTGCTCATTTAGTCCCAGCTACTCTGGAGGCTGAGGCAGGAGAATGCCTTGAGCCTAGGATGCGGAGGCTGCAGTGAGCTGAGCTCAGGCCACTGTAATCCAGCCTGGGGGACAGAGGGAGACACTGTCTCAAAAATAAATAAATAAGTACATAAATAAATAAATAAAATGAAATGAAATTGAAATAATATTTTCATATTCCCCTCACCCGGCCCATTTTATTTTCAGAGTATTGGATAAACCACCTGTTTCCCTGTGCGTTAGAGTTTTTTTTCTCAGACATTGAAGTTTTCTAAGTGCAACTCCATAAAAAGTCTCATTTTTAGCGTAAATAGTTTCTTTATGGTTGTGAAACGTGAACTTTGCGATTCTGTGAGGAAGACTGAATTCTGAAGTACCCCCTGCATTTCCCGCCCCTCGCGTCCCAGGGGAGTCCGTGGTGGGGCTGGGGCCAGGGTCCCCAGGTCGCCGGGGCGGCGTGGGAACCCCAAGCCGGGGCAGCCCCACCTCCCCAGCCCGCGCCCCCGGAGGCCTCCGCGCGGCAGGGGCAGGTGCAAGCCATCCGGGCGCCCCCCCAGGCGGGGCTCCTCCAGGAGCCGGGGCGCTCCTCTGCACTCCCCTCCGGCCTGCTGGATGAGCTCCTGGCGAGCCCGGAGTTTCTGCAGCGGGCGCAACCTTTCCTAGAAACGGAGGCCCCGGGGGAGCTGGAGGCCTCGGAAGAGGCCGCCTCGCTGGAACCACCCCTCAGCGAGGAAGAATACCGGGCTCTGCTGGAGGAGCTTTAAAAGGACGCGGGGCTGGGACGGGGTCGGGGCAGGGCGGTGGCCGGTGGCCTCTCTTTCGCGGGGAACACCTGGCTCGGCGTGGAGGGGCGTGTGTTCCCTCCGGGCCGACCCGCCTGGGATTCCTGCCTTCCAGGTCTAGGCCCGGTGAGAGACTCCACCGAGCGGAGAGCTGCCATTCTTTCCTGGGCATCCCGGGGATCCCAGCGCCGGCCCAGGTACCAGCAGGTGGGCCGTCTACTGCGCACGCGCGGGTTCGCGGGCAGCCGCCTAGGCTCTGGGAGCAGCCCGGGCAGAGCTCTCGTGCCTTTCCGCCACCCCACCCCGGCCTGACCAACCCCTCGCCTCCGACACCCCCAAACCCCCAACCCCCACCCACGGAAAATGCGTCCTCCCCTGGGCTGGGTGGAGATCCCCGTCCCACGAAACACCGGGCCCGCGCAGGGTTCGGGCCCGCCATTCCTCCGGCAGCGGCTCGCCTCCTCTGCGCCTCCGCTCCACCGTCGCCCGCCCGCCCGTGCCCCTGCAGCCTCCCAGCTGCCACCGTGGAGCGCCTGGCGGCTGAACGCAGACCCCAGGCCCCGCGCCGGCGATGCCGACCGTTCCAGGCGGGAGCGAAGGCGGGCAGAGATGGAGAGACGAAAGGGAGACGCTGAGGGGCCGAAGGATGGGCAGAGGGAAGTTGGGAGGGTGGGAGGGAGGGAGAGAGAGGGAGGCAGTGAGGAACGGAGGGAGAGACAGAGCGACGCAGGGACAGAGGGCGGGCGGGAGGGAGGGAGCCAGGGACAGAGGGAGGAAGGCAGAGAGAAAAAACGGTCTCCGGCCTCCGGGAGCAACGGGACCCCCGCGCTCCGGGAAAAAGGTAAGTGCCCGGCGCCGGCTGAGGGCTGGGCCCACGGCCGCCGCGTCCGGCCGGCGGGGCACCCATTCGCCCCGATTCCGTGGAACAAGGAACGGGCAGCTTCCTCAGAGACAAAAGACCGGGACCCGGGTTGCCGTCGGGTTTTCACCCGCGTGGTTCACAGACCGCACATCCCCAGGCTGAGCCTCGCAACGGAGCGCCAGGCCGACAGCCCCGACCACAGAGGAGCCACACTCAGGACGACTGAAGCGTGATTTGGGATTCCACGCTGCTGTGCCCTCTGCAAGGGGGCCTGTTGCTCACGTCTCTCCGGCCCCCGAAAGGCTGAGCATGTTGACTGTTTGCTTCCGGAGCTCTGCGGGCACCCACAGGCATCCAGGGAAGGGTGGAAGACCGGCATGGTGTCTCTTCGCTCTCCTTGCCAGTTTCCAAACCGGCCACACTGCAGACTCCCCATGTTGCGGGACACAGGAATCCATCGTCAGGCCATCACGCCGGGGATGCAACTTTTCCCTGGGGTCTCGCTCTGGTCTTCTGCGAGAAGACCTCCCAAGGTGCTGGGATTACAGGTCAGAGCCACCGCGCCCGGCCTGTACTTGTGTCTTTTCCAAAATTGACTATTTTGGGATAAGCTTAACATCCTCACTGCCTGCCTTTGCCCCCCACAAGTAATTAGCATACGCCTAAATAAAGTTTAAGCAAGCTAGCTCCACTATTCCCAAGCATGCATAATCTAGGGTCTAGTCTTTAGAAGTATAAAGGACAAATCTTACGAGTACAACTACAGAAAATGTTGTACCCAAACTGGAAAGGCTTAAGGGATCAATTGACGGATTTGTGTTTCCTATGGAAGAGGGTAGAAGGCAGAGTGCTAATATAGATATATAGGGGAGAAGAGGACAGGGCTTTTATGAAATGAATGCAGTCAAATCTTGGGAAAAGTTTCTTAAGTAGCATGAATGTTAGAGAGAGGATTCATGCAATTTCAATCTTAGCCGTGTCTAAAAATATCAAGACATAGCCAGCAGTTTTTGAAAAATAAATTATTCTCAACAAAACTATTAATGAGACTGATGAGGTGTTTCCTTTATTTTTTGTCTTCCAGTTACTTGGGTTTCACAGTCACGTATTCAAGGGAGCGTACGGCTGTTTGGTAAAATGAGAGAATACCACATCATGTTTTTGTTTGTTTGTTTTTAAAGATGAAAGAGCTGAACAACCTTGTTTGGTGTTAGCAATACCACCAGATTGTTCAGATTTCTTTAGAATCGTACTCCTTAAATTACACTGTGATGTAGTTTCAAAAATTGTCTGTAATGGCCTGTCAATTGACAGCTCATTAGGACATTCTTCAGTTTGGCTGAAACCAAAAAACCTGAAACCGTCGAAATTGAAAAATAATGGGGTTTGCCCAATTCTGCTTCTTACACTTTCACCTACCACGCCGTGTTCAAATAGTGTGCTTGGTAAGTATCGGAAACTTAAGGTACTCTTAATTTCAGTATAGTTTCACCAAAGTGGTATTCTTTGTGAGAAAGCCATAATCTCATCAGTAAAGCCTTTCGAAAAGATCCAACGGAAAATATGAGCTAGCAACTCATCATGACAAGAAAGTAAAATTCAGGAAAAATCCTAAGGCAGAGCAGCTTCAGGCTTCGGTGTGATACTATCATAGTCTGGGCGCAGTGGCTCACGCCTATAGTCCCTTCACTTTGGGAAGGCAAGTTGGGGCAGATCACCTGAAGTCGGCCGTTGAAGACCACCCTGGCCCAAATGGTGAAACCTCCTCTACACTTTAAACAAAAGACAAAAATTTGCCTGGCGTGGTGGCGTGCTCATTTAGTCCCAGCTAGTCTGGAGGCTGAGGCAGGAGAATGCCTTGAGCCTAGGATGCGGAGGCTGCAGTGAGCTGAGCTCAGGCCACTGTAATCCAGCCTGGGGGACAGAGGGAGACACTGTCTCAAAAATAAATAAATAAGTACATAAATAAATAAATAAAATGAAATGAAATTGAAATAATATTTTCATATTCCCCTCACCCGGCCCATTTTATTTTCAGAGTATTGGATAAACCACCTGTTTCCCTGTGCGTTAGAGATTTTTTTTCTCAGACATTGAAGTTTTCTAAGTGCAACTCCATAAAAAGTCTCATTTTTAGCGTAAATAGTTTCTTTATGGTTGTGAAACGTGAACTTTGCGATTCTGTGAGGAAGACTCAATTCTGAAGTACCCCCTGCATTTCCCGCCCCTCGCGTCCCAGGGGAGTCCGTGGTGGGGCTGGGGCCAGGGTCCCCAGGTCGCCGGGGCGGCGTGGGAACCCCAAGCCGGGGCAGCCCCACCTCCCCAGCCCGCGCCCCCGGAGGCCTCCGCGCGGCAGGGGCAGGTGCAAGCCATCCGGGCGCCCCCCCAGGCGGGGCTCCTCCAGGAGCCGGGGCGCTCCTCTGCACTCCCCTCCGGCCTGCTGGATGAGCTCCTGGCGAGCCCGGAGTTTCTGCAGCGGGCGCAACCTTTCCTAGAAACGGAGGCCCCGGGGGAGCTGGAGGCCTCGGAAGAGGCCGCCTCGCTGGAACCACCCCTCAGCGAGGAAGAATACCGGGCTCTGCTGGAGGAGCTTTAAAAGGACGCGGGGCTGGGACGGGGTCGGGGCAGGGCGGTGGCCGGTGGCCTCTCTTTCGCGGGGAACACCTGGCTCGGCGTGGAGGGGCGTGTGTTCCCTCCGGGCCGACCCGCCTGGGATTCCTGCCTTCCAGGTCTAGGCCCGGTGAGAGACTCCACCGAGCGGAGAGCTGCCATTCTTTCCTGGGCATCCCGGGGATCCCAGCGCCGGCCCAGGTACCAGCAGGTGGGCCGTCTACTGCGCACGCGCGGGTTCGCGGGCAGCCGCCTAGGCTCTGGGAGCAGCCCGGGCAGAGCTCTCTTGCCTTTCCGCCACCCCACCCCGTCCTGACCAACCCCTCGCCACCCACACCCCCCACCCCGGACAATGCGTCCTCCCCTGGGCTGGGTGGAGAACCCCGTCCCGCGAAACACCGGGCCCGCGCAGCGTCCGGGCCCGCCATCCCTCCAGCGGCGGCTCGCCTCCTCTTCGCCTCCGCTCCACCGTCGCCCGCCCGCCCGCCCGCCCGCCCTTGCCCCTGCAGCCTCCCAGCTGCCACCGTGGAGCGCCTGGCGGCTGAACGCAGACCCCAGGCCCCGCGCACGCGGGCCGAGGGCTGGGCCCACGGCCACCGCGTCGGGCCGGCGGGGCACCCATTCGCCCCGATTCCGTGGCCCAAGGAACGGGCGGCTTCCTCAGAGACAAAAGACCGGGACCCGGTTTGCCGTCGGGTTTTCAACCGCGTGGTTCACAGACCGCACATCCCCAGGCTGAGCCTCGCAACGGAGCGCCAGGCCGACAGCCCCGACCACAGAGGAGCCACACTCAGGACGACTGAAGCGTGATTTGGGATTCCACGCTGCTGTGCCCTCTGCAAGGGGGCCTGTTGCTCACGTCTCTCCGGCCCCGGAAAGGCTGAGCATGTTGACTGTTTGCTTCCGGAGCTCTGCGGGCACCCACAGGCATCCAGGGAAGGGTGGAAGACCGGCATGGTGTCTCTTCGCTCCCCTTGCCAGTTTCCAAACCGGCCACACTGCAGACTCCCCATGTTGCGGGACACAGGAATCCATCGTCAGGCCATCAGGCCGGGGATGCATCCTTTCCCTGGGGTCTCGCTCTGGTCTTCTGCGTGGGAATGAACGAGAGCCACACGCCTGTGCGTGTGTGAGACTGTCACGGCCACGGCGACACCCACAGGCATTGCCTCCTTCACGGAGAGAGGGCCTGGAAAACTCAAGACTCCCACGGAGGTTCAGTTCCACACTCCCCTCCAGCCTTCCAGGCTGGATTCTCCCTGCTGAAGGCGCGTGGGAGCCCAGAGAGCGGCCTCCAGTTCCCGCGGGATTCCTGGAGAGGTCCGGAGAGCCAGACCCCGAAACCCGCCCCCCTCACCCCTTCCCCCTCTCCCCCTTCCGCTTCGTCCCTCCCGCCCCCACCGCCACCCCCGCCCCCACCACCAGCGTCACCACCACCACCACCACCACCACCGCCCCCCCTCCCCCCGGCCCCAGGGGGCCTCCACGCCCTGGGACCCTTCCGGAGGGCGGGCTGTCCCAGGGCTCACCGCCATTCATGAAGGGGTGGAGCCTGCCTGCCTGTTGGTCTTTATAAGAGCGGCTGGCTGGCTGTCCGGGCCGGTCTCCTGGCTGCACCTGCGCCCAGTGCACAGGCCGGCTGAGGTGCCCGGGAGCCCGCGGGCCTCTCTCTGCCCGTGTCCGTCCGTGAAATTCCGGCCGGGGCTCCCCGCGATGGCTCTCCCGACACCTTCGGACGGCCCCCTCCCCGCGGAAGCCCGAGGACGAGGACGGCGAAGGAGACTCGTCTGGACCCCGAGCCAAAGCGAGGCCCTGCGAGCCTGCTTTGAGCGGAACCCGTACCCGGGCATCGCCACCAGAGAAGGGCTGGCCCAGGCCATCGGCGTTCCGGAGCCCAGGGTCCAGATTTGGTTTCAGAATGAGAGGTCACGCCAGCTGAGGCAGCACCGGCGGGAATCTCGGCCCTGGCCCGGGAGACGCGGCCCGCAAGAAGGCAGGCGAAAGCGGACCGCCGTCACCGGATCCCAGACCGCCCTGCTCCTCCGCGCCTTTGAGAAGGATCGCTTTCCAGGCATCGCCGCCAGGGAAGAACTGGCCAGAGAGACGGGCCTCCCGGAGTCCAGGATTCAGATCTGGTTTCAGAATCGACGGGCCAGGCACCCGGGACAGGGTGGCAGGGCGCCCGCGCACGCAGGCGGCCTGTGCAACGCGGCCCCCGGTGGGTGTCACCCTGCTCCCTCGTGGGTCACCTTCGCCCACGCCGGGGCGTGGGGAACGGCGCTTCCCGCACCCCGCGTGCCCTGCGCGCCTGGGGCTCTCCCCCAGGGGGCTTTCGTGAGCCAGGGAGCGAGGGCCGTCCCCGTGCTCCAGCCCAGCCAGGCCGCGCCGGCACGAGGGATCTCCCAAGCGGCCCCGGCACGCGCGGATTTTGCCTACGCTGCCCTGGCTCCCGCGGACGGGGCGCTCTCCCACCCTCAGGCTCCTCGGTGGCCTGCGCACCCGAGCAAAGGCCGGGAGGACCGGGACCCGCAGCGCGACGGCCTGCCGGGCCCTTGCGCGGTGGGACAGCCTGGGCCGGCTCAAGCGGGGCCACAGGGCCAAGGTGGGCTTGCGCCACCCGCGTCCCAGGGGAGTCCGTGGTGGGGCTGGGGCCAGGGTCCCCAGGTCGCCGGGGCGGCGTGGGAACCCCAAGCCGGGGCAGACCCACCTCCCCAGCCCGCGCCCCCGGAGGCCTCGGCGCGGCAGGGGCAGGTGCAAGCCATCCGGGCGCCCCCCCAGGCGGGGCTCCTCCAGGAGCCGGGGCGCTCGTCTGCACTCCCCTCCGGCCTGCTGGATGAGCTCCTGGCGAGCCCGGAGTTTCTGCAGGGGGCGCAACCTTTCCTAGAAACGGAGGCCCCGGGGGAGCTGGAGGCCTCGGAAGAGGCCGCCTCGCTGGAACCACCCCTCAGCGAGGAAGAATACCGGGCTCTGCTGGAGGAGCTTTAAAAGGACGCGGGGCTGGGACGGGGTCGGGGCAGGGCGGTGGCCGGTGGCCTCTCTTTCGCGGGGAACACCTGGCTCGGCGTGGAGGGGCGTGTGTTCCCTCCGGGCCGACCCGCCTGGGATTCCTGCCTTCCAGGTCTAGGCCCGGTGAGAGACTCCACCGAGCGGAGAGCTGCCATTCTTTCCTGGGCATCCCGGGGATCCCAGCGCCGGCCCAGGTACCAGCAGGTGGGCCGTCTACTGCGCACGCGCGGGTTCGCGGGCAGCCGCCTAGGCTCTGGGAGCAGCCCGGGCAGAGCTCTCGTGCCTTTCCGCCACCCCACCCCGGCCTGAACAACCCCTCGCCACCCCCAACCCCCACCCCCCAACCCCCACCCACGGAAAATGCGTCCTCCCCTGGGCTGGGTGGAGACCCCCGTCCCGCGAAACACCGGGCCCGCGCAGGGTTCGGGCCCGCCATCCCTCCGGCAGCGGCTCGCCTCCTCTGCGCCTCCGCTCCACCGTCGCCCGCCCGCCCGCCCGTGTCCCTGCAGCCTCCCAGCTGCCACCGTGGAGTGCCTGGCGTCTGAACGCACATCCCAGGCCCCGCGCCGGCCATGCCGACCGTTCCAGGCGGGAGGGAAGGCGGGCAGAGATGGAGAGACGAACGCGAGACCCAGAGGGGCCGAAGGATGGGCAGAGGGAAGTTGGGAGGGAGGGAGGGAGGGGGGGAGGGAGGGAGAGAGAGGGAGGCAGTGAGGAACGGAGGGAGAGACAGAGCGACGCAGGGACAGAGGGCGGGCGGGAGGGAGGGAGCCAGGGACAGAGGGAGGAAGGCAGAGAGAAAAAACGGTCTCCGGCCTCCGGGAGCAACGGGACCCCCGCGCTCCGGGAAAAGGGTAAGTGCCCGGCGCGGGCTGAGGGCTGGGCCCACGGCCGCCGCGTCGGGAGGGCGGGGCACCCATTCGCCCCGATTCCGTGGAACAAGGAACGGGCAGCTTCCTCAGAGACAAAAGACCGGGACCCGGGTTGCCGTCGGGTTTTCACCCGCGTGGTTCACAGACCGCACATCCCCAGGCTGAGCCTCGCAACGGAGCGCCAGGCCGACAGCCCCGACCACAGAGGAGCCACACTCAGGACGACTGAAGCGTGATTTGGGATTCCACGCTGCTGTGCCCTCTGCAAGGGGGCCTGTTGCTCACGTCTCTCCGGCCCCCGAAAGGCTGAGCATGTTGACTGTTTGCTTCCGGAGCTCTGCGGGCACCCACAGGCATCCAGGGAAGGGTGGAAGACCGGCATGGTGTCTCTTCGCTCTCCTTGCCAGTTTCCAAACCGGCCACACTGCAGACTCCCCATGTTGCGGGACACAGGAATCCATCGTCAGGCCATCAGGCCGGGGATGCACCTTTTCCCTGGGGTCTCGCTCTGGTCTTCTGCGAGAACACCTCCCAAGGTGCTGGGATTACAGGTCAGAGCCACCGCGCCCGGCCTGTACTTGTGTCTTTTCCAAAATTGACTATTTTGGGATAAGCTTAACATCCTCACTGCCTGCCTTTGCCCCCCACAAGTAATTAGCATACGCCTAAATAAAGTTTAAGCAAGCTAGCTCCACTATTCCCAAGCATGCATAATCTAGGGTCTAGTCTTTAGAAGTATAAAGGACAAATCGTACGAGTACAACTACAGAAAATGTTGTACCCAAACTGGAAAGGCTTAAGGGATCAATTGACGGATTTGTGTTTCCTATGGAAGAGGGTAGAAGGCAGAGTGCTAATATAGATATATAGGGGAGAAGAGGACAGGGCTTTTATGAAATGAATGCAGTCAAATCTTGGGAAAAGTTTCTTAAGTAGCATGAATGTTAGAGAGAGGATTCATGCAATTTCAATCTTAGCCGTGTCTAAAAATATCAAGACATAGCCAGCAGTTTTTGAAAAATAAATTATTCTCAACAAAACTATTAATGAGACTGATGAGGTGTTTCCTTTATTTTTTGTCTTCCAGTTACTTGGGTTTCACAGTCACGTATTCAAGGGAGCGTACGGCTGTTTGGTAAAATGAGAGAATACCACATCATGTTTTTGTTTGTTTGTTTTTAAAGATGAAAGAGCTGAACAACCTTGTTTGGTGTTAGCAATACCACCAGATTGTTCAGATTTCTTTAGAATCGTACTCCTTAAATTACACTGTGATGTAGTTTCAAAAATTGTCTGTAATGGCCTGTCAATTGACAGCTCATTAGGACATTCTTCAGTTTGGCTGAAACCAAAAAACCTGAAACCGTCGAAATTGAAAAATAATGGGGTTTGCCCAATTCTGCTTCTTACACTTTCACCTACCACGCCGTGTTCAAATAGTGTGCTTGGTAAGTATCGGAAACTTAAGGTACTCTTAATTTCAGTATAGTTTCACCAAAGTGGTATTCTTTGTGAGAAAGCCATAATCTCATCAGTAAAGCCTTTCGAAAAGATCCAACGGAAAATATGAGCTAGCAACTCATCATGACAAGAAAGTAAAATTCAGGAAAAATCCTAAGGCAGAGCAGCTTCAGGCTTCGGTGTGATACTATCATAGTCTGGGCGCAGTGGCTCACGCCTATAGTCCCTTCACTTTGGGAAGGCAAGTTGGGGCAGATCACCTGAAGTCGGCCGTTGAAGACCACCCTGGCCCAAATGGTGAAACCTCCTCTACACTTTAAACAAAAGACAAAAATTTGCCTGGCGTGGTGGCGTGCTCATTTAGTCCCAGCTAGTCTGGAGGCTGAGGCAGGAGAATGCCTTGAGCCTAGGATGCGGAGGCTGCAGTGAGCTGAGCTCAGGCCACTGTAATCCAGCCTGGGGGACAGAGGGAGACACTGTCTCAAAAATAAATAAATAAGTACATAAATAAATAAATAAAATGAAATGAAATTGAAATAATATTTTCATATTCCCCTCACCCGGCCCATTTTATTTTCAGAGTATTGGATAAACCACCTGTTTCCCTGTGCGTTAGAGATTTTTTTTCTCAGACATTGAAGTTTTCTAAGTGCAACTCCATAAAAAGTCTCATTTTTAGCGTAAATAGTTTCTTTATGGTTGTGAAACGTGAACTTTGCGATTCTGTGAGGAAGACTGAATTCTGAAGTACCCCCTGCATTTCCCGCCCCTCGCGTCCCAGGGGAGTCCGTGGTGGGGCTGGGGCCAGGGTCCCCAGGTCGCCGGGGCGGCGTGGGAACCCCAAGCCGGGGCAGCCCCACCTCCCCAGCCCGCGCCCCCGGAGGCCTCCGCGCGGCAGGGGCAGGTGCAAGCCATCCGGGCGCCCCCCCAGGCGGGGCTCCTCCAGGAGCCGGGGCGCTCCTCTGCACTCCCCTCCGGCCTGCTGGATGAGCTCCTGGCGAGCCCGGAGTTTCTGCAGCGGGCGCAACCTTTCCTAGAAACGGAGGCCCCGGGGGAGCTGGAGGCCTCGGAAGAGGCCGCCTCGCTGGAACCACCCCTCAGCGAGGAAGAATACCGGGCTCTGCTGGAGGAGCTTTAAAAGGACGCGGGGCTGGGACGGGGTCGGGGCAGGGCGGTGGCCGGTGGCCTCTCTTTCGCGGGGAACACCTGGCTCGGCGTGGAGGGGCGTGTGTTCCCTCCGGGCCGACCCGCCTGGGATTCCTGCCTTCCAGGTCTAGGCCCGGTGAGAGACTCCACCGAGCGGAGAGCTGCCATTCTTTCCTGGGCATCCCGGGGATCCCAGCGCCGGCCCAGGTACCAGCAGGTGGGCCGTCTACTGCGCACGCGCGGGTTCGCGGGCAGCCGCCTAGGCTCTGGGAGCAGCCCGGGCAGAGCTCTCTTGCCTTTCCGCCACCCCACCCCGTCCTGACCAACCCCTCGCCACCCACACCCCCCACCCCGGACAATGCGTCCTCCCCTGGGCTGGGTGGAGAACCCCGTCCCGCGAAACACCGGGCCCGCGCAGCGTCCGGGCCCGCCATCCCTCCAGCGGCGGCTCGCCTCCTCTTCGCCTCCGCTCCACCGTCGCCCGCCCGCCCGCCCGCCCGCCCTTGCCCCTGCAGCCTCCCAGCTGCCACCGTGGAGCGCCTGGCGGCTGAACGCAGACCCCAGGCCCCGCGCACGCGGGCCGAGGGCTGGGCCCACGGCCACCGCGTCGGGCCGGCGGGGCACCCATTCGCCCCGATTCCGTGGCCCAAGGAACGGGCGGCTTCCTCAGAGACAAAAGACCGGGACCCGGTTTGCCGTCGGGTTTTCAACCGCGTGGTTCACAGACCGCACATCCCCAGGCTGAGCCTCGCAACGGAGCGCCAGGCCGACAGCCCCGACCACAGAGGAGCCACACTCAGGACGACTGAAGCGTGATTTGGGATTCCACGCTGCTGTGCCCTCTGCAAGGGGGCCTGTTGCTCACGTCTCTCCGGCCCCGGAAAGGCTGAGCATGTTGACTGTTTGCTTCCGGAGCTCTGCGGGCACCCACAGGCATCCAGGGAAGGGTGGAAGACCGGCATGGTGTCTCTTCGCTCCCCTTGCCAGTTTCCAAACCGGCCACACTGCAGACTCCCCATGTTGCGGGACACAGGAATCCATCGTCAGGCCATCAGGCCGGGGATGCATCCTTTCCCTGGGGTCTCGCTCTGGTCTTCTGCGTGGGAATGAACGAGAGCCACACGCCTGTGCGTGTGTGAGACTGTCACGGCCACGGCGACACCCACAGGCATTGCCTCCTTCACGGAGAGAGGGCCTGGAAAACTCAAGACTCCCACGGAGGTTCAGTTCCACACTCCCCTCCAGCCTTCCAGGCTGGATTCTCCCTGCTGAAGGCGCGTGGGAGCCCAGAGAGCGGCCTCCAGTTCCCGCGGGATTCCTGGAGAGGTCCGGAGAGCCAGACCCCGAAACCCGCCCCCCTCACCCCTTCCCCCTCTCCCCCTTCCGCTTCGTCCCTCCCGCCCCCACCGCCACCCCCGCCCCCACCACCAGCGTCACCACCACCACCACCACCACCACCGCCCCCCCTCCCCCCGGCCCCAGGGGGCCTCCACGCCCTGGGACCCTTCCGGAGGGCGGGCTGTCCCAGGGCTCACCGCCATTCATGAAGGGGTGGAGCCTGCCTGCCTGTTGGTCTTTATAAGAGCGGCTGGCTGGCTGTCCGGGCCGGTCTCCTGGCTGCACCTGCGCCCAGTGCACAGGCCGGCTGAGGTGCCCGGGAGCCCGCGGGCCTCTCTCTGCCCGTGTCCGTCCGTGAAATTCCGGCCGGGGCTCCCCGCGATGGCTCTCCCGACACCTTCGGACGGCCCCCTCCCCGCGGAAGCCCGAGGACGAGGACGGCGAAGGAGACTCGTCTGGACCCCGAGCCAAAGCGAGGCCCTGCGAGCCTGCTTTGAGCGGAACCCGTACCCGGGCATCGCCACCAGAGAAGGGCTGGCCCAGGCCATCGGCGTTCCGGAGCCCAGGGTCCAGATTTGGTTTCAGAATGAGAGGTCACGCCAGCTGAGGCAGCACCGGCGGGAATCTCGGCCCTGGCCCGGGAGACGCGGCCCGCAAGAAGGCAGGCGAAAGCGGACCGCCGTCACCGGATCCCAGACCGCCCTGCTCCTCCGCGCCTTTGAGAAGGATCGCTTTCCAGGCATCGCCGCCAGGGAAGAACTGGCCAGAGAGACGGGCCTCCCGGAGTCCAGGATTCAGATCTGGTTTCAGAATCGACGGGCCAGGCACCCGGGACAGGGTGGCAGGGCGCCCGCGCACGCAGGCGGCCTGTGCAACGCGGCCCCCGGTGGGTGTCACCCTGCTCCCTCGTGGGTCACCTTCGCCCACGCCGGGGCGTGGGGAACGGCGCTTCCCGCACCCCGCGTGCCCTGCGCGCCTGGGGCTCTCCCCCAGGGGGCTTTCGTGAGCCAGGGAGCGAGGGCCGTCCCCGTGCTCCAGCCCAGCCAGGCCGCGCCGGCACGAGGGATCTCCCAAGCGGCCCCGGCACGCGCGGATTTTGCCTACGCTGCCCTGGCTCCCGCGGACGGGGCGCTCTCCCACCCTCAGGCTCCTCGGTGGCCTGCGCACCCGAGCAAAGGCCGGGAGGACCGGGACCCGCAGCGCGACGGCCTGCCGGGCCCTTGCGCGGTGGGACAGCCTGGGCCGGCTCAAGCGGGGCCACAGGGCCAAGGTGGGCTTGCGCCACCCGCGTCCCAGGGGAGTCCGTGGTGGGGCTGGGGCCAGGGTCCCCAGGTCGCCGGGGCGGCGTGGGAACCCCAAGCCGGGGCAGCCCCACCTCCCCAGCCCGCGCCCCCGGAGGCCTCGGCGCGGCAGGGGCAGGTGCAAGCCATCCGGGCGCCCCCCCAGGCGGGGCTCCTCCAGGAGCCGGGGCGCTCGTCTGCACTCCCCTCCGGCCTGCTGGATGAGCTCCTGGCGAGCCCGGAGTTTCTGCAGGGGGCGCAACCTTTCCTAGAAACGGAGGCCCCGGGGGAGCTGGAGGCCTCGGAAGAGGCCGCCTCGCTGGAACCACCCCTCAGCGAGGAAGAATACCGGGCTCTGCTGGAGGAGCTTTAAAAGGACGCGGGGCTGGGACGGGGTCGGGGCAGGGCGGTGGCCGGTGGCCTCTCTTTCGCGGGGAACACCTGGCTCGGCGTGGAGGGGCGTGTGTTCCCTCCGGGCCGACCCGCCTGGGATTCCTGCCTTCCAGGTCTAGGCCCGGTGAGAGACTCCACCGAGCGGAGAGCTGCCATTCTTTCCTGGGCATCCCGGGGATCCCAGCGCCGGCCCAGGTACCAGCAGGTGGGCCGTCTACTGCGCACGCGCGGGTTCGCGGGCAGCCGCCTAGGCTCTGGGAGCAGCCCGGGCAGAGCTCTCGTGCCTTTCCGCCACCCCACCCCGGCCTGAACAACCCCTCGCCACCCCCAACCCCCACCCCCCAACCCCCACCCACGGAAAATGCGTCCTCCCCTGGGCTGGGTGGAGACCCCCGTCCCGCGAAACACCGGGCCCGCGCAGGGTTCGGGCCCGCCATCCCTCCGGCAGCGGCTCGCCTCCTCTGCGCCTCCGCTCCACCGTCGCCCGCCCGCCCGCCCGTGTCCCTGCAGCCTCCCAGCTGCCACCGTGGAGTGCCTGGCGTCTGAACGCACATCCCAGGCCCCGCGCCGGCCATGCCGACCGTTCCAGGCGGGAGGGAAGGCGGGCAGAGATGGAGAGACGAACGCGAGACCCAGAGGGGCCGAAGGATGGGCAGAGGGAAGTTGGGAGGGAGGGAGGGAGGGGGGGAGGGAGGGAGAGAGAGGGAGGCAGTGAGGAACGGAGGGAGAGACAGAGCGACGCAGGGACAGAGGGCGGGCGGGAGGGAGGGAGCCAGGGACAGAGGGAGGAAGGCAGAGAGAAAAAACGGTCTCCGGCCTCCGGGAGCAACGGGACCCCCGCGCTCCGGGAAAAGGGTAAGTGCCCGGCGCGGGCTGAGGGCTGGGCCCACGGCCGCCGCGTCGGGAGGGCGGGGCACCCATTCGCCCCGATTCCGTGGAACAAGGAACGGGCAGCTTCCTCAGAGACAAAAGACCGGGACCCGGGTTGCCGTCGGGTTTTCACCCGCGTGGTTCACAGACCGCACATCCCCAGGCTGAGCCTCGCAACGGAGCGCCAGGCCGACAGCCCCGACCACAGAGGAGCCACACTCAGGACGACTGAAGCGTGATTTGGGATTCCACGCTGCTGTGCCCTCTGCAAGGGGGCCTGTTGCTCACGTCTCTCCGGCCCCCGAAAGGCTGAGCATGTTGACTGTTTGCTTCCGGAGCTCTGCGGGCACCCACAGGCATCCAGGGAAGGGTGGAAGACCGGCATGGTGTCTCTTCGCTCTCCTTGCCAGTTTCCAAACCGGCCACACTGCAGACTCCCCATGTTGCGGGACACAGGAATCCATCGTCAGGCCATCAGGCCGGGGATGCACCTTTTCCCTGGGGTCTCGCTCTGGTCTTCTGCGAGAACACCTCCCAAGGTGCTGGGATTACAGGTCAGAGCCACCGCGCCCGGCCTGTACTTGTGTCTTTTCCAAAATTGACTATTTTGGGATAAGCTTAACATCCTCACTGCCTGCCTTTGCCCCCCACAAGTAATTAGCATACGCCTAAATAAAGTTTAAGCAAGCTAGCTCCACTATTCCCAAGCATGCATAATCTAGGGTCTAGTCTTTAGAAGTATAAAGGACAAATCGTACGAGTACAACTACAGAAAATGTTGTACCCAAACTGGAAAGGCTTAAGGGATCAATTGACGGATTTGTGTTTCCTATGGAAGAGGGGAGAAGGCAGAGTGCTAATATAGATATATAGGGGAGAAGAGGACAGGGCTTTTATGAAATGAATGCAGTCAAATCTTGGGAAAAGTTTCTTAAGTAGCATGAATGTTAGAGAGAGGATTCATGCAATTTCAATCTTAGCCGTGTCTAAAAATATCAAGACATAGCCAGCAGTTTTTGAAAAATAAATTATTCTCAACAAAACTATTAATGAGACTGATGAGGTGTTTCCTTTATTTTTTGTCTTCCAGTTACTTGGGTTTCACAGTCACGTATTCAAGGGAGCGTACGGCTGTTTGGTAAAATGAGAGAATACCACATCATGTTTTTGTTTGTTTGTTTTTAAAGATGAAAGAGCTGAACAACCTTGTTTGGTGTTAGCAATACCACCAGATTGTTCAGATTTCTTTAGAATCGTACTCCTTAAATTACACTGTGATGTAGTTTCAAAAATTGTCTGTAATGGCCTGTCAATTGACAGCTCATTAGGACATTCTTCAGTTTGGCTGAAACCAAAAAACCTGAAACCGTCGAAATTGAAAAATAATGGGGTTTGCCCAATTCTGCTTCTTACACTTTCACCTACCACGCCGTGTTCAAATAGTGTGCTTGGTAAGTATCGGAAACTTAAGGTACTCTTAATTTCAGTATAGTTTCACCAAAGTGGTATTCTTTGTGAGAAAGCCATAATCTCATCAGTAAAGCCTTTCGAAAAGATCCAACGGAAAATATGAGCTAGCAACTCATCATGACAAGAAAGTAAAATTCAGGAAAAATCCTAAGGCAGAGCAGCTTCAGGCTTCGGTGTGATACTATCATAGTCTGGGCGCAGTGGCTCACGCCTATAGTCCCTTCACTTTGGGAAGGCAAGTTGGGGCAGATCACCTGAAGTCGGCCGTTGAAGACCACCCTGGCCCAAATGGTGAAACCTCCTCTACACTTTAAACAAAAGACAAAAATTTGCCTGGCGTGGTGGCGTGCTCATTTAGTCCCAGCTACTCTGGAGGCTGAGGCAGGAGAATGCCTTGAGCCTAGGATGCGGAGGCTGCAGTGAGCTGAGCTCAGGCCACTGTAATCCAGCCTGGGGGACAGAGGGAGACACTGTCTCAAAAATAAATAAATAAGTACATAAATAAATAAATAAAATGAAATGAAATTGAAATAATATTTTCATATTCCCCTCACCCGGCCCATTTTATTTTCAGAGTATTGGATAAACCACCTGTTTCCCTGTGCGTTAGAGATTTTTTTTCTCAGACATTGAAGTTTTCTAAGTGCAACTCCATAAAAAGTCTCATTTTTAGCGTAAATAGTTTCTTTATGGTTGTGAAACGTGAACTTTGCGATTCTGTGAGGAAGACTGAATTCTGAAGTACCCCCTGCATTTCCCGCCCCTCGCGTCCCAGGGGAGTCCGTGGTGGGGCTGGGGCCAGGGTCCCCAGGTCGCCGGGGCGGCGTGGGAACCCCAAGCCGGGGCAGCCCCACCTCCCCAGCCCGCGCCCCCGGAGGCCTCCGCGCGGCAGGGGCAGGTGCAAGCCATCCGGGCGCCCCCCCAGGCGGGGCTCCTCCAGGAGCCGGGGCGCTCCTCTGCACTCCCCTCCGGCCTGCTGGATGAGCTCCTGGCGAGCCCGGAGTTTCTGCAGCGGGCGCAACCTTTCCTAGAAACGGAGGCCCCGGGGGAGCTGGAGGCCTCGGAAGAGGCCGCCTCGCTGGAACCACCCCTCAGCGAGGAAGAATACCGGGCTCTGCTGGAGGAGCTTTAAAAGGACGCGGGGCTGGGACGGGGTCGGGGCAGGGCGGTGGCCGGTGGCCTCTCTTTCGCGGGGAACACCTGGCTCGGCGTGGAGGGGCGTGTGTTCCCTCCGGGCCGACCCGCCTGGGATTCCTGCCTTCCAGGTCTAGGCCCGGTGAGAGACTCCACCGAGCGGAGAGCTGCCATTCTTTCCTGGGCATCCCGGGGATCCCAGCGCCGGCCCAGGTACCAGCAGGTGGGCCGTCTACTGCGCACGCGCGGGTTCGCGGGCAGCCGCCTAGGCTCTGGGAGCAGCCCGGGCAGAGCTCTCGTGCCTTTCCGCCACCCCACCCCGGCCTGACCAACCCCTCGCCACCCACACCCCCAAACCCCCAACCCCCACCCACGGAAAATGCGTCCTCCCCTGGGCTGGGTGGAGATCCCCGTCCCACGAAACACCGGGCCCGCGCAGGGTTCGGGCCCGCCATTCCTCCGGCAGCGGCTCGCCTCCTCTGCGCCTCCGCTCCACCGTCGCCCGCCCGCCCGTGCCCCTGCAGCCTCCCAGCTGCCACCGTGGAGCGCCTGGCGGCTGAACGCAGACCCCAGGCCCCGCGCCGGCGATGCCGACCGTTCCAGGCGGGAGCGAAGGCGGGCAGAGATGGAGAGACGAAAGGGAGACGCTGAGGGGCCGAAGGATGGGCAGAGGGAAGTTGGGAGGGTGGGAGGGAGGGAGAGAGAGGGAGGCAGTGAGGAACGGAGGGAGAGACAGAGCGACGCAGGGACAGAGGGCGGGCGGGAGGGAGGGAGCCAGGGACAGAGGGAGGAAGGCAGAGAGAAAAAACGGTCTCCGGCCTCCGGGAGCAACGGGACCCCCGCGCTCCGGGAAAAAGGTAAGTGCCCGGCGCCGGCTGAGGGCTGGGCCCACGGCCGCCGCGTCCGGCCGGCGGGGCACCCATTCGCCCCGATTCCGTGGAACAAGGAACGGGCAGCTTCCTCAGAGACAAAAGACCGGGACCCGGGTTGCCGTCGGGTTTTCACCCGCGTGGTTCACAGACCGCACATCCCCAGGCTGAGCCTCGCAACGGAGCGCCAGGCCGACAGCCCCGACCACAGAGGAGCCACACTCAGGACGACTGAAGCGTGATTTGGGATTCCACGCTGCTGTGCCCTCTGCAAGGGGGCCTGTTGCTCACGTCTCTCCGGCCCCCGAAAGGCTGAGCATGTTGACTGTTTGCTTCCGGAGCTCTGCGGGCACCCACAGGCATCCAGGGAAGGGTGGAAGACCGGCATGGTGTCTCTTCGCTCTCCTTGCCAGTTTCCAAACCGGCCACACTGCAGACTCCCCATGTTGCGGGACACAGGAATCCATCGTCAGGCCATCACGCCGGGGATGCAACTTTTCCCTGGGGTCTCGCTCTGGTCTTCTGCGAGAAGACCTCCCAAGGTGCTGGGATTACAGGTCAGAGCCACCGCGCCCGGCCTGTACTTGTGTCTTTTCCAAAATTGACTATTTTGGGATAAGCTTAACATCCTCACTGCCTGCCTTTGCCCCCCACAAGTAATTAGCATACGCCTAAATAAAGTTTAAGCAAGCTAGCTCCACTATTCCCAAGCATGCATAATCTAGGGTCTAGTCTTTAGAAGTATAAAGGACAAATCTTACGAGTACAACTACAGAAAATGTTGTACCCAAACTGGAAAGGCTTAAGGGATCAATTGACGGATTTGTGTTTCCTATGGAAGAGGGTAGAAGGCAGAGTGCTAATATAGATATATAGGGGAGAAGAGGACAGGGCTTTTATGAAATGAATGCAGTCAAATCTTGGGAAAAGTTTCTTAAGTAGCATGAATGTTAGAGAGAGGATTCATGCAATTTCAATCTTAGCCGTGTCTAAAAATATCAAGACATAGCCAGCAGTTTTTGAAAAATAAATTATTCTCAACAAAACTATTAATGAGACTGATGAGGTGTTTCCTTTATTTTTTGTCTTCCAGTTACTTGGGTTTCACAGTCACGTATTCAAGGGAGCGTACGGCTGTTTGGTAAAATGAGAGAATACCACATCATGTTTTTGTTTGTTTGTTTTTAAAGATGAAAGAGCTGAACAACCTTGTTTGGTGTTAGCAATACCACCAGATTGTTCAGATTTCTTTAGAATCGTACTCCTTAAATTACACTGTGATGTAGTTTCAAAAATTGTCTGTAATGGCCTGTCAATTGACAGCTCATTAGGACATTCTTCAGTTTGGCTGAAACCAAAAAACCTGAAACCGTCGAAATTGAAAAATAATGGGGTTTGCCCAATTCTGCTTCTTACACTTTCACCTACCACGCCGTGTTCAAATAGTGTGCTTGGTAAGTATCGGAAACTTAAGGTACTCTTAATTTCAGTATAGTTTCACCAAAGTGGTATTCTTTGTGAGAAAGCCATAATCTCATCAGTAAAGCCTTTCGAAAAGATCCAACGGAAAATATGAGCTAGCAACTCATCATGACAAGAAAGTAAAATTCAGGAAAAATCCTAAGGCAGAGCAGCTTCAGGCTTCGGTGTGATACTATCATAGTCTGGGCGCAGTGGCTCACGCCTATAGTCCCTTCACTTTGGGAAGGCAAGTTGGGGCAGATCACCTGAAGTCGGCCGTTGAAGACCACCCTGGCCCAAATGGTGAAACCTCCTCTACACTTTAAACAAAAGACAAAAATTTGCCTGGCGTGGTGGCGTGCTCATTTAGTCCCAGCTACTCTGGAGGCTGAGGCAGGAGAATGCCTTGAGCCTAGGATGCGGAGGCTGCAGTGAGCTGAGCTCAGGCCACTGTAATCCAGCCTGGGGGACAGAGGGAGACACTGTCTCAAAAATAAATAAATAAGTACATAAATAAATAAATAAAATGAAATGAAATTGAAATAATATTTTCATATTCCCCTCACCCGGCCCATTTTATTTTCAGAGTATTGGATAAACCACCTGTTTCCCTGTGCGTTAGAGATTTTTTTTCTCAGACATTGAAGTTTTCTAAGTGCAACTCCATAAAAAGTCTCATTTTTAGCGTAAATAGTTTCTTTATGGTTGTGAAACGTGAACTTTGCGATTCTGTGAGGAAGACTGAATTCTGAAGTACCCCCTGCATTTCCCGCCCCTCGCGTCCCAGGGGAGTCCGTGGTGGGGCTGGGGCCAGGGTCCCCAGGTCGCCGGGGCGGCGTGGGAACCCCAAGCCGGGGCAGCCCCACCTCCCCAGCCCGCGCCCCCGGAGGCCTCCGCGCGGCAGGGGCAGGTGCAAGCCATCCGGGCGCCCCCCCAGGCGGGGCTCCTCCAGGAGCCGGGGCGCTCCTCTGCACTCCCCTCCGGCCTGCTGGATGAGCTCCTGGCGAGCCCGGAGTTTCTGCAGCGGGCGCAACCTTTCCTAGAAACGGAGGCCCCGGGGGAGCTGGAGGCCTCGGAAGAGGCCGCCTCGCTGGAACCACCCCTCAGCGAGGAAGAATACCGGGCTCTGCTGGAGGAGCTTTAAAAGGACGCGGGGCTGGGACGGGGTCGGGGCAGGGCGGTGGCCGGTGGCCTCTCTTTCGCGGGGAACACCTGGCTCGGCGTGGAGGGGCGTGTGTTCCCTCCGGGCCGACCCGCCTGGGATTCCTGCCTTCCAGGTCTAGGCCCGGTGAGAGACTCCACCGAGCGGAGAGCTGCCATTCTTTCCTGGGCATCCCGGGGATCCCAGCGCCGGCCCAGGTACCAGCAGGTGGGCCGTCTACTGCGCACGCGCGGGTTCGCGGGCAGCCGCCTAGGCTCTGGGAGCAGCCCGGGCAGAGCTCTCGTGCCTTTCCGCCACCCCACCCCGGCCTGACCAACCCCTCGCCTCCGACACCCCCAAACCCCCAACCCCCACCCACGGAAAATGCGTCCTCCCCTGGGCTGGGTGGAGATCCCCGTCCCACGAAACACCGGGCCCGCGCAGGGTTCGGGCCCGCCATTCCTCCGGCAGCGGCTCGCCTCCTCTGCGCCTCCGCTCCACCGTCGCCCGCCCGCCCGTGCCCCTGCAGCCTCCCAGCTGCCACCGTGGAGCGCCTGGCGGCTGAACGCAGACCCCAGGCCCCGCGCCGGCGATGCCGACCGTTCCAGGCGGGAGCGAAGGCGGGCAGAGATGGAGAGACGAAAGGGAGACGCTGAGGGGCCGAAGGATGGGCAGAGGGAAGTTGGGAGGGTGGGAGGGAGGGAGAGAGAGGGAGGCAGTGAGGAACGGAGGGAGAGACAGAGCGACGCAGGGACAGAGGGCGGGCGGGAGGGAGGGAGCCAGGGACAGAGGGAGGAAGGCAGAGAGAAAAAACGGTCTCCGGCCTCCGGGAGCAACGGGACCCCCGCGCTCCGGGAAAAAGGTAAGTGCCCGGCGCCGGCTGAGGGCTGGGCCCACGGCCGCCGCGTCCGGCCGGCGGGGCACCCATTCGCCCCGATTCCGTGGAACAAGGAACGGGCAGCTTCCTCAGAGACAAAAGACCGGGACCCGGGTTGCCGTCGGGTTTTCACCCGCGTGGTTCACAGACCGCACATCCCCAGGCTGAGCCTCGCAACGGAGCGCCAGGCCGACAGCCCCGACCACAGAGGAGCCACACTCAGGACGACTGAAGCGTGATTTGGGATTCCACGCTGCTGTGCCCTCTGCAAGGGGGCCTGTTGCTCACGTCTCTCCGGCCCCCGAAAGGCTGAGCATGTTGACTGTTTGCTTCCGGAGCTCTGCGGGCACCCACAGGCATCCAGGGAAGGGTGGAAGACCGGCATGGTGTCTCTTCGCTCTCCTTGCCAGTTTCCAAACCGGCCACACTGCAGACTCCCCATGTTGCGGGACACAGGAATCCATCGTCAGGCCATCACGCCGGGGATGCAACTTTTCCCTGGGGTCTCGCTCTGGTCTTCTGCGAGAAGACCTCCCAAGGTGCTGGGATTACAGGTCAGAGCCACCGCGCCCGGCCTGTACTTGTGTCTTTTCCAAAATTGACTATTTTGGGATAAGCTTAACATCCTCACTGCCTGCCTTTGCCCCCCACAAGTAATTAGCATACGCCTAAATAAAGTTTAAGCAAGCTAGCTCCACTATTCCCAAGCATGCATAATCTAGGGTCTAGTCTTTAGAAGTATAAAGGACAAATCTTACGAGTACAACTACAGAAAATGTTGTACCCAAACTGGAAAGGCTTAAGGGATCAATTGACGGATTTGTGTTTCCTATGGAAGAGGGTAGAAGGCAGAGTGCTAATATAGATATATAGGGGAGAAGACGACAGGGCTTTTATGAAATGAATGCAGTCAAATCTTGGGAAAAGTTTCTTAAGTAGCATGAATGTTAGAGAGAGGATTCATGCAATTTCAATCTTAGCCGTGTCTAAAAATATCAAGACATAGCCAGCAGTTTTTGAAAAATAAATTATTCTCAACAAAACTATTAATGAGACTGATGAGGTGTTTCCTTTATTTTTTGTCTTCCAGTTACTTGGGTTTCGCAGTCACGTATTCAAGGGAGCGTACGGCTGTTTGGTAAAATGAGAGAATACCACATCATGTTTTTGTTTGTTTGTTTTTAAAGATGAAAGAACTGAACAACCTTGTTTGGTGTTAGCAATACCACCAGATTGTTCAGATTTCTTTAGAATCGTACTCCTTAAATTACACTGTGATGTAGTTTCAAAAATTGTCTGTAATGGCCTGTCAATTGACAGCTCATTAGGACATTCTTCAGTTTGGCTGAAACCAAAAAACCTGAAACCGTCGAAATTGAAAAATAATGGGGTTTGCCCAATTCTGCTTCTTACACTTTCACCTACCACGCCGTGTTCAAATAGTGTGCTTGGTAAGTATCGGAAACTTAAGGTACTCTTAATTTCAGTATAGTTTCACCAAAGTGGTATTCTTTGTGAGAAAGCCATAATCTCATCAGTAAAGCCTTTCGAAAAGATCCAACGGAAAATATGAGCTAGCAACTCATCATGACAAGAAAGTAAAATTCAGGAAAAATCCTAAGGCAGAGCAGCTTCAGGCTTCGGTGTGATACTATCATAGTCTGGGCGCAGTGGCTCACGCCTATAGTCCCTTCACTTTGGGAAGGCAAGTTGGGGCAGATCACCTGAAGTCGGCCGTTGAAGACCACCCTGGCCCAAATGGTGAAACCTCCTCTACACTTTAAACAAAAGACAAAAATTTGCCTGGCGTGGTGGCGTGCTCATTTAGTCCCAGCTACTCTGGAGGCTGAGGCAGGAGAATGCCTTGAGCCTAGGATGCGGAGGCTGCAGTGAGCTGAGCTCAGGCCACTGTAATCCAGCCTGGGGGACAGAGGGAGACACTGTCTCAAAAATAAATAAATAAGTACATAAATAAATAAATAAAATGAAATGAAATTGAAATAATATTTTCATATTCCCCTCACCCGGCCCATTTTATTTTCAGAGTATTGGATAAACCACCTGTTTCCCTGTGCGTTAGAGTTTTTTTTCTCAGACATTGAAGTTTTCTAAGTGCAACTCCATAAAAAGTCTCATTTTTAGCGTAAATAGTTTCTTTATGGTTGTGAAACGTGAACTTTGCGATTCTGTGAGGAAGACTGAATTCTGAAGTACCCCCTGCATTTCCCGCCCCTCGCGTCCCAGGGGAGTCCGTGGTGGGGCTGGGGCCAGGGTCCCCAGGTCGCCGGGGCGGCGTGGGAACCCCAAGCCGGGGCAGCCCCACCTCCCCAGCCCGCGCCCCCGGAGGCCTCCGCGCGGCAGGGGCAGGTGCAAGCCATCCGGGCGCCCCCCCAGGCGGGGCTCCTCCAGGAGCCGGGGCGCTCCTCTGCACTCCCCTCCGGCCTGCTGGATGAGCTCCTGGCGAGCCCGGAGTTTCTGCAGCGGGCGCAACCTTTCCTAGAAACGGAGGCCCCGGGGGAGCTGGAGGCCTCGGAAGAGGCCGCCTCGCTGGAACCACCCCTCAGCGAGGAAGAATACCGGGCTCTGCTGGAGGAGCTTTAAAAGGACGCGGGGCTGGGACGGGGTCGGGGCAGGGCGGTGGCCGGTGGCCTCTCTTTCGCGGGGAACACCTGGCTCGGCGTGGAGGGGCGTGTGTTCCCTCCGGGCCGACCCGCCTGGGATTCCTGCCTTCCAGGTCTAGGCCCGGTGAGAGACTCCACCGAGCGGAGAGCTGCCATTCTTTCCTGGGCATCCCGGGGATCCCAGCGCCGGCCCAGGTACCAGCAGGTGGGCCGTCTACTGCGCACGCGCGGGTTCGCGGGCAGCCGCCTAGGCTCTGGGAGCAGCCCGGGCAGAGCTCTCGTGCCTTTCCGCCACCCCACCCCGGCCTGACCAACCCCTCGCCTCCGACACCCCCAAACCCCCAACCCCCACCCACGGAAAATGCGTCCTCCCCTGGGCTGGGTGGAGATCCCCGTCCCACGAAACACCGGGCCCGCGCAGGGTTCGGGCCCGCCATTCCTCCGGCAGCGGCTCGCCTCCTCTGCGCCTCCGCTCCACCGTCGCCCGCCCGCCCGTGCCCCTGCAGCCTCCCAGCTGCCACCGTGGAGCGCCTGGCGGCTGAACGCAGACCCCAGGCCCCGCGCCGGCGATGCCGACCGTTCCAGGCGGGAGCGAAGGCGGGCAGAGATGGAGAGACGAAAGGGAGACGCTGAGGGGCCGAAGGATGGGCAGAGGGAAGTTGGGAGGGTGGGAGGGAGGGAGAGAGAGGGAGGCAGTGAGGAACGGAGGGAGAGACAGAGCGACGCAGGGACAGAGGGCGGGCGGGAGGGAGGGAGCCAGGGACAGAGGGAGGAAGGCAGAGAGAAAAAACGGTCTCCGGCCTCCGGGAGCAACGGGACCCCCGCGCTCCGGGAAAAAGGTAAGTGCCCGGCGCCGGCTGAGGGCTGGGCCCACGGCCGCCGCGTCCGGCCGGCGGGGCACCCATTCGCCCCGATTCCGTGGAACAAGGAACGGGCAGCTTCCTCAGAGACAAAAGACCGGGACCCGGGTTGCCGTCGGGTTTTCACCCGCGTGGTTCACAGACCGCACATCCCCAGGCTGAGCCTCGCAACGGAGCGCCAGGCCGACAGCCCCGACCACAGAGGAGCCACACTCAGGACGACTGAAGCGTGATTTGGGATTCCACGCTGCTGTGCCCTCTGCAAGGGGGCCTGTTGCTCACGTCTCTCCGGCCCCCGAAAGGCTGAGCATGTTGACTGTTTGCTTCCGGAGCTCTGCGGGCACCCACAGGCATCCAGGGAAGGGTGGAAGACCGGCATGGTGTCTCTTCGCTCTCCTTGCCAGTTTCCAAACCGGCCACACTGCAGACTCCCCATGTTGCGGGACACAGGAATCCATCGTCAGGCCATCACGCCGGGGATGCAACTTTTCCCTGGGGTCTCGCTCTGGTCTTCTGCGAGAAGACCTCCCAAGGTGCTGGGATTACAGGTCAGAGCCACCGCGCCCGGCCTGTACTTGTGTCTTTTCCAAAATTGACTATTTTGGGATAAGCTTAACATCCTCACTGCCTGCCTTTGCCCCCCACAAGTAATTAGCATACGCCTAAATAAAGTTTAAGCAAGCTAGCTCCACTATTCCCAAGCATGCATAATCTAGGGTCTAGTCTTTAGAAGTATAAAGGACAAATCTTACGAGTACAACTACAGAAAATGTTGTACCCAAACTGGAAAGGCTTAAGGGATCAATTGACGGATTTGTGTTTCCTATGGAAGAGGGTAGAAGGCAGAGTGCTAATATAGATATATAGGGGAGAAGAGGACAGGGCTTTTATGAAATGAATGCAGTCAAATCTTGGGAAAAGTTTCTTAAGTAGCATGAATGTTAGAGAGAGGATTCATGCAATTTCAATCTTAGCCGTGTCTAAAAATATCAAGACATAGCCAGCAGTTTTTGAAAAATAAATTATTCTCAACAAAACTATTAATGAGACTGATGAGGTGTTTCCTTTATTTTTTGTCTTCCAGTTACTTGGGTTTCACAGTCACGTATTCAAGGGAGCGTACGGCTGTTTGGTAAAATGAGAGAATACCACATCATGTTTTTGTTTGTTTGTTTTTAAAGATGAAAGAGCTGAACAACCTTGTTTGGTGTTAGCAATACCACCAGATTGTTCAGATTTCTTTAGAATCGTACTCCTTAAATTACACTGTGATGTAGTTTCAAAAATTGTCTGTAATGGCCTGTCAATTGACAGCTCATTAGGACATTCTTCAGTTTGGCTGAAACCAAAAAACCTGAAACCGTCGAAATTGAAAAATAATGGGGTTTGCCCAATTCTGCTTCTTACACTTTCACCTACCACGCCGTGTTCAAATAGTGTGCTTGGTAAGTATCGGAAACTTAAGGTACTCTTAATTTCAGTATAGTTTCACCAAAGTGGTATTCTTTGTGAGAAAGCCATAATCTCATCAGTAAAGCCTTTCGAAAAGATCCAACGGAAAATATGAGCTAGCAACTCATCATGACAAGAAAGTAAAATTCAGGAAAAATCCTAAGGCAGAGCAGCTTCAGGCTTCGGTGTGATACTATCATAGTCTGGGCGCAGTGGCTCACGCCTATAGTCCCTTCACTTTGGGAAGGCAAGTTGGGGCAGATCACCTGAAGTCGGCCGTTGAAGACCACCCTGGCCCAAATGGTGAAACCTCCTCTACACTTTAAACAAAAGACAAAAATTTGCCTGGCGTGGTGGCGTGCTCATTTAGTCCCAGCTACTCTGGAGGCTGAGGCAGGAGAATGCCTTGAGCCTAGGATGCGGAGGCTGCAGTGAGCTGAGCTCAGGCCACTGTAATCCAGCCTGGGGGACAGAGGGAGACACTGTCTCAAAAATAAATAAATAAGTACATAAATAAATAAATAAAATGAAATGAAATTGAAATAATATTTTCATATTCCCCTCACCCGGCCCATTTTATTTTCAGAGTATTGGATAAACCACCTGTTTCCCTGTGCGTTAGAGATTTTTTTTCTCAGACATTGAAGTTTTCTAAGTGCAACTCCATAAAAAGTCTCATTTTTAGCGTAAATAGTTTCTTTATGGTTGTGAAACGTGAACTTTGCGATTCTGTGAGGAAGACTGAATTCTGAAGTACCCCCTGCATTTCCCGCCCCTCGCGTCCCAGGGGAGTCCGTGGTGGGGCTGGGGCCAGGGTCCCCAGGTCGCCGGGGCGGCGTGGGAACCCCAAGCCGGGGCAGCCCCACCTCCCCAGCCCGCGCCCCCGGAGGCCTCCGCGCGGCAGGGGCAGGTGCAAGCCATCCGGGCGCCCCCCCAGGCGGGGCTCCTCCAGGAGCCGGGGCGCTCCTCTGCACTCCCCTCCGGCCTGCTGGATGAGCTCCTGGCGAGCCCGGAGTTTCTGCAGCGGGCGCAACCTTTCCTAGAAACGGAGGCCCCGGGGGAGCTGGAGGCCTCGGAAGAGGCCGCCTCGCTGGAACCACCCCTCAGCGAGGAAGAATACCGGGCTCTGCTGGAGGAGCTTTAAAAGGACGCGGGGCTGGGACGGGGTCGGGGCAGGGCGGTGGCCGGTGGCCTCTCTTTCGCGGGGAACACCTGGCTCGGCGTGGAGGGGCGTGTGTTCCCTCCGGGCCGACCCGCCTGGGATTCCTGCCTTCCAGGTCTAGGCCCGGTGAGAGACTCCACCGAGCGGAGAGCTGCCATTCTTTCCTGGGCATCCCGGGGATCCCAGCGCCGGCCCAGGTACCAGCAGGTGGGCCGTCTACTGCGCACGCGCGGGTTCGCGGGCAGCCGCCTAGGCTCTGGGAGCAGCCCGGGCAGAGCTCTCGTGCCTTTCCGCCACCCCACCCCGGCCTGACCAACCCCTCGCCTCCGACACCCCCAAACCCCCAACCCCCACCCACGGAAAATGCGTCCTCCCCTGGGCTGGGTGGAGATCCCCGTCCCACGAAACACCGGGCCCGCGCAGGGTTCGGGCCCGCCATTCCTCCGGCAGCGGCTCGCCTCCTCTGCGCCTCCGCTCCACCGTCGCCCGCCCGCCCGTGCCCCTGCAGCCTCCCAGCTGCCACCGTGGAGCGCCTGGCGGCTGAACGCAGACCCCAGGCCCCGCGCACGCGGGCCGAGGGCTGGGCCCACGGCCACCGCGTCGGGCCGGCGGGGCACCCATTCGCCCCGATTCCGTGGCCCAAGGAACGGGCGGCTTCCTCAGAGACAAAAGACCGGGACCCGGTTTGCCGTCGGGTTTTCAACCGCGTGGTTCACAGACCGCACATCTCCAGGCTGAGCCTCGCAACGGAGCGCCAGGCCGACAGCCCCGACCACAGAGGAGCCACACTCAGGACGACTGAAGCGTGATTTGGGATTCCACGCTGCTGTGCCCTCTGCAAGGGGGCCTGTTGCTCACGTCTCTCCGGCCCCTGAAAGGCTGAGCATGTTGACTGTTTGCTTCCGGAGCTCTGCGGGCACCCACAGGCATCCAGGGAAGGGTGGAAGACCGGCATGGTGTCTCTTCGCTCCCCTTGCCAGTTTCCAAACCGGCCACACTGCAGACTCCCCATGTTGCGGGACACAGGAATCCATCGTCAGGCCATCACGCCGGGGATGCATCCTTTCCCTGGGGTCTCGCTCTGGTCTTCTGCGTGGGAATGAACGAGAGCCACACGCCTGTGCGTGTGTGAGACTGTCACGGCCACGGCGACACCCACAGGCATTGCCTCCTTCACGGAGAGAGGGCCTGGAAAACTCAAGACTCCCACGGAGGTTCAGTTCCACACTCCCCTCCAGCCTTCCAGGCTGGATTCTCCCTGCTGAAGGCGCGTGGGAGCCCAGAGAGCGGCCTCCAGTTCCCGCGGGATTCCTGGAGAGGTCCGGAGAGCCAGACCCCGAAACCCGCCCCCCTCACCCCTTCCCCCTCTCCCCCTTCCGCTTCGTCCCTCCCGCCCCCACCGCCACCCCCGCCCCCACCACCAGCGTCACCACCACCACCACCACCACCACCGCCCCCACTCCCCCCGGCGCCAGGGGGCCTCCACGCCCTGGGACCCTTCCGGAGGGCGGGCTGTCCCAGGGCTCACCGCCATTCATGAAGGGGTGGAGCCTGCCTGCCTGTTGGTCTTTATAAGAGCGGCTGGCTGGCTGTCCGGGCCGGTCTCCTGGCTGCACCTGCGCCCAGTGCACAGGCCGGCTGAGGTGCCCGGGAGCCCGCGGGCCTCTCTCTGCCCGTGTCCGTCCGTGAAATTCCGGCCGGGGCTCCCCGCGATGGCTCTCCCGACACCTTCGGACGGCCCCCTCCCCGCGGAAGCCCGAGGACGAGGACGGCGAAGGAGACTCGTCTGGACCCCGAGCCAAAGCGAGGCCCTGCGAGCCTGCTTTGAGCGGAACCCGTACCCGGGCATCGCCACCAGAGAAGGGCTGGCCCAGGCCATCGGCGTTCCGGAGCCCAGGGTCCAGATTTGGTTTCAGAATGAGAGGTCACGCCAGCTGAGGCAGCACCGGCGGGAATCTCGGCCCTGGCCCGGGAGACGCGGCCCGCAAGAAGGCAGGCGAAAGCGGACCGCCGTCACCGGATCCCAGACCGCCCTGCTCCTCCGCGCCTTTGAGAAGGATCGCTTTGCAGGCATCGCCGCCAGGGAAGAACTGGCCAGAGAGACGGGCCTCCCGGAGTCCAGGATTCAGATCTGGTTTCAGAATCGACGGGCCAGGCACCCGGGACAGGGTGGCAGGGCGCCCGCGCACGCAGGCGGCCTGTGCAACGCGGCCCCCGGTGGGTGTCACCCTGCTCCCTCGTGGGTCACTTTCGCCCACGCCGGGGCGTGGGGAACGGCGCTTCCCGCACCCCGCGTGCCCTGCGCGCCCGGGGCTCTCCCCCAGGGGGCTTTCGTGAGCCAGGGAGCGAGGGCCGTCCCCGTGCTCCAGCCCAGCCAGGCCGCGCCGGCACGAGGGATCTCCCAAGCGGCCCCGGCACGCGCGGATTTTGCCTACGCTGCCCTGGCTCCCGCGGACGGGGCGCTCTCCCACCCTCAGGCTCCTCGGTGGCCTGCGCACCCGAGCAAAGCCCGGGAGGACCGGGACCCGCAGCGCGACGGCCTGCCGGGCCCTTGCGCGGTGGGACAGCCTGGGCCGGCTCAAGCGGGGCCACAGGGCCAAGGTGGGCTTGCGCCACCCGCGTCCCAGGGGAGTCCGTGGTGGGGCTGGGGCCAGGGTCCCCAGGTCGCCGGGGCGGCGTGGGAACCCCAAGCCGGGGCAGACCCACCTCCCCAGCCCGCGCCCCCGGAGGCCTCCGCGCGGCAGGGGCAGGTGCAAGCCATCCGGGCGCCCCCCCAGGCGGGGCTCCTCCAGGAGCCGGGGCGCTCGTCTGCACTCCCCTCCGGCCTGCTGGATGAGCTCCTGGCGAGCCCGGAGTTTCTGCAGGGGGCCCAACCTTTCCTAGAAACGGAGGCCCCGGGGGAGCTGGAGGCCTCAGAAGAGTCCGACTCGCTGGAACCACCCCTCAGCGAGGAAGAATACCGGGCTCTGCTGGAGGAGCTTTAAAAGGACGCGGGGCTGGGACGGGGTCGGGGCAGGGCGGTGGCCGGTGGCCTCTCTTTCGCGGGGAACACCTGGCTCGGCGTGGAGGGGCGTGTGTTCCCTCCGGGCCGACCCGCCTGGGATTCCTGCCTTCCAGGTCTAGGCCCGCTGAGAGACTCCACAGAGCGGAGAGCTGCCATTCTTTCCTGGGCATCCCGGGGATCCCAGCGCCGGCCCAGGTACCAGCAGGTGGGCCGTCTACTGCGCACGCGCGGGTTCGCGGGCAGCCGCCTAGGCTCTGGGAGCAGCCCGGGCAGAGCTCTCCTGCCTTTCCGCCACCCCACCCCGGCCTGACCAACCCCTCGCCACCCACACCCCGCACCCCCCAACCCCCACCCACGGAAAATGCGTCCTCCCCTGGGCTGGGTGGAGACCCCCGTCCCGCGAAACACCGGGCCCGCGCAGGGTTCGGGCCCGCCATCCCTCCGGCAGCGGCTCGCCTCCTCTGCGCCTCCGCTCCACCGTCGCCCGCCCGCCCGCCCGCCCGCCCTCCCGTGTCCCTGCAGCCTCCCAGCTGCCACCGTGGAGTGCCTGGCGGCTGAACGCACATCCCAGGCCCCGCGCCGGCCATGCCGACCGTTCCAGGCGGGAGGGAAGGCGGGCAGAGATGGAGAGACGAACGCGAGACCCAGAGGGGCCGAAGGATGGGCAGAGGGAAGTTGGGAGGGAGGGAGGGAGGGGGGGAGGGAGGGAGAGAGAGGGAGGCAGTGAGGAACGGAGGGAGAGACAGAGCGACGCAGGGACAGAGGGCGGGCGGGAGGGAGGGAGCCAGGGACAGAGGGAGGAAGGCAGAGAGAAAAAACGGTCTCCGGCCTCCGGGAGCAACGGGACCCCCGCGCTCCGGGAAAAGGGTAAGTGCCCGGCGCGGGCTGAGGGCTGGGCCCACGGCCGCCGCGTCGGGAGGGCGGGGCACCCATTCGCCCCGATTCCGTGGAACAAGGAACGGGCAGCTTCCTCAGAGACAAAAGACCGGGACCCGGGTTGCCGTCGGGTTTTCACCCGCGTGGTTCACAGACCGCACATCCCCAGGCTGAGCCTCGCAACGGAGCGCCAGGCCGACAGCCCCGACCACAGAGGAGCCACACTCAGGACGACTGAAGCGTGATTTGGGATTCCACGCTGCTGTGCCCTCTGCAAGGGGGCCTGTTGCTCACGTCTCTCCGGCCCCCGAAAGGCTGAGCATGTTGACTGTTTGCTTCCGGAGCTCTGCGGGCACCCACAGGCATCCAGGGAAGGGTGGAAGACCGGCATGGTGTCTCTTCGCTCTCCTTGCCAGTTTCCAAACCGGCCACACTGCAGACTCCCCATGTTGCGGGACACAGGAATCCATCGTCAGGCCATCAGGCCGGGGATGCACCTTTTCCCTGGGGTCTCGCTCTGGTCTTCTGCGAGAACACCTCCCAAGGTGCTGGGATTACAGGTCAGAGCCACCGCGCCCGGCCTGTACTTGTGTCTTTTCCAAAATTGACTATTTTGGGATAAGCTTAACATCCTCACTGCCTGCCTTTGCCCCCCACAAGTAATTAGCATACGCCTAAATAAAGTTTAAGCAAGCTAGCTCCACTATTCCCAAGCATGCATAATCTAGGGTCTAGTCTTTAGAAGTATAAAGGACAAATCGTACGAGTACAACTACAGAAAATGTTGTACCCAAACTGGAAAGGCTTAAGGGATCAATTGACGGATTTGTGTTTCCTATGGAAGAGGGGAGAAGGCAGAGTGCTAATATAGATATATAGGGGAGAAGAGGACAGGGCTTTTATGAAATGAATGCAGTCAAATCTTGGGAAAAGTTTCTTAAGTAGCATGAATGTTAGAGAGAGGATTCATGCAATTTCAATCTTAGCCGTGTCTAAAAATATCAAGACATAGCCAGCAGTTTTTGAAAAATAAATTATTCTCAACAAAACTATTAATGAGACTGATGAGGTGTTTCCTTTATTTTTTGTCTTCCAGTTACTTGGGTTTCACAGTCACGTATTCAAGGGAGCGTACGGCTGTTTGGTAAAATGAGAGAATACCACATCATGTTTTTGTTTGTTTGTTTTTAAAGATGAAAGAGCTGAACAACCTTGTTTGGTGTTAGCAATACCACCAGATTGTTCAGATTTCTTTAGAATCGTACTCCTTAAATTACACTGTGATGTAGTTTCAAAAATTGTCTGTAATGGCCTGTCAATTGACAGCTCATTAGGACATTCTTCAGTTTGGCTGAAACCAAAAAACCTGAAACCGTCGAAATTGAAAAATAATGGGGTTTGCCCAATTCTGCTTCTTACACTTTCACCTACCACGCCGTGTTCAAATAGTGTGCTTGGTAAGTATCGGAAACTTAAGGTACTCTTAATTTCAGTATAGTTTCACCAAAGTGGTATTCTTTGTGAGAAAGCCATAATCTCATCAGTAAAGCCTTTCGAAAAGATCCAACGGAAAATATGAGCTAGCAACTCATCATGACAAGAAAGTAAAATTCAGGAAAAATCCTAAGGCAGAGCAGCTTCAGGCTTCGGTGTGATACTATCATAGTCTGGGCGCAGTGGCTCACGCCTATAGTCCCTTCACTTTGGGAAGGCAAGTTGGGGCAGATCACCTGAAGTCGGCCGTTGAAGACCACCCTGGCCCAAATGGTGAAACCTCCTCTACACTTTAAACAAAAGACAAAAATTTGCCTGGCGTGGTGGCGTGCTCATTTAGTCCCAGCTACTCTGGAGGCTGAGGCAGGAGAATGCCTTGAGCCTAGGATGCGGAGGCTGCAGTGAGCTGAGCTCAGGCCACTGTAATCCAGCCTGGGGGACAGAGGGAGACACTGTCTCAAAAATAAATAAATAAGTACATAAATAAATAAATAAAATGAAATGAAATTGAAATAATATTTTCATATTCCCCTCACCCGGCCCATTTTATTTTCAGAGTATTGGATAAACCACCTGTTTCCCTGTGCGTTAGAGATTTTTTTTCTCAGACATTGAAGTTTTCTAAGTGCAACTCCATAAAAAGTCTCATTTTTAGCGTAAATAGTTTCTTTATGGTTGTGAAACGTGAACTTTGCGATTCTGTGAGGAAGACTGAATTCTGAAGTACCCCCTGCATTTCCCGCCCCTCGCGTCCCAGGGGAGTCCGTGGTGGGGCTGGGGCCAGGGTCCCCAGGTCGCCGGGGCGGCGTGGGAACCCCAAGCCGGGGCAGCCCCACCTCCCCAGCCCGCGCCCCCGGAGGCCTCCGCGCGGCAGGGGCAGGTGCAAGCCATCCGGGCGCCCCCCCAGGCGGGGCTCCTCCAGGAGCCGGGGCGCTCCTCTGCACTCCCCTCCGGCCTGCTGGATGAGCTCCTGGCGAGCCCGGAGTTTCTGCAGCGGGCGCAACCTTTCCTAGAAACGGAGGCCCCGGGGGAGCTGGAGGCCTCGGAAGAGGCCGCCTCGCTGGAACCACCCCTCAGCGAGGAAGAATACCGGGCTCTGCTGGAGGAGCTTTAAAAGGACGCGGGGCTGGGACGGGGTCGGGGCAGGGCGGTGGCCGGTGGCCTCTCTTTCGCGGGGAACACCTGGCTCGGCGTGGAGGGGCGTGTGTTCCCTCCGGGCCGACCCGCCTGGGATTCCTGCCTTCCAGGTCTAGGCCCGGTGAGAGACTCCACCGAGCGGAGAGCTGCCATTCTTTCCTGGGCATCCCGGGGATCCCAGCGCCGGCCCAGGTACCAGCAGGTGGGCCGTCTACTGCGCACGCGCGGGTTCGCGGGCAGCCGCCTAGGCTCTGGGAGCAGCCCGGGCAGAGCTCTCGTGCCTTTCCGCCACCCCACCCCGGCCTGACCAACCCCTCGCCTCCGACACCCCCAAACCCCCAACCCCCACCCACGGAAAATGCGTCCTCCCCTGGGCTGGGTGGAGATCCCCGTCCCACGAAACACCGGGCCCGCGCAGGGTTCGGGCCCGCCATTCCTCCGGCAGCGGCTCGCCTCCTCTGCGCCTCCGCTCCACCGTCGCCCGCCCGCCCGTGCCCCTGCAGCCTCCCAGCTGCCACCGTGGAGCGCCTGGCGGCTGAACGCAGACCCCAGGCCCCGCGCACGCGGGCCGAGGGCTGGGCCCACGGCCACCGCGTCGGGCCGGCGGGGCACCCATTCGCCCCGATTCCGTGGCCCAAGGAACGGGCGGCTTCCTCAGAGACAAAAGACCGGGACCCGGTTTGCCGTCGGGTTTTCAACCGCGTGGTTCACAGACCGCACATCTCCAGGCTGAGCCTCGCAACGGAGCGCCAGGCCGACAGCCCCGACCACAGAGGAGCCACACTCAGGACGACTGAAGCGTGATTTGGGATTCCACGCTGCTGTGCCCTCTGCAAGGGGGCCTGTTGCTCACGTCTCTCCGGCCCCTGAAAGGCTGAGCATGTTGACTGTTTGCTTCCGGAGCTCTGCGGGCACCCACAGGCATCCAGGGAAGGGTGGAAGACCGGCATGGTGTCTCTTCGCTCCCCTTGCCAGTTTCCAAACCGGCCACACTGCAGACTCCCCATGTTGCGGGACACAGGAATCCATCGTCAGGCCATCACGCCGGGGATGCATCCTTTCCCTGGGGTCTCGCTCTGGTCTTCTGCGTGGGAATGAACGAGAGCCACACGCCTGTGCGTGTGTGAGACTGTCACGGCCACGGCGACACCCACAGGCATTGCCTCCTTCACGGAGAGAGGGCCTGGAAAACTCAAGACTCCCACGGAGGTTCAGTTCCACACTCCCCTCCAGCCTTCCAGGCTGGATTCTCCCTGCTGAAGGCGCGTGGGAGCCCAGAGAGCGGCCTCCAGTTCCCGCGGGATTCCTGGAGAGGTCCGGAGAGCCAGACCCCGAAACCCGCCCCCCTCACCCCTTCCCCCTCTCCCCCTTCCGCTTCGTCCCTCCCGCCCCCACCGCCACCCCCGCCCCCACCACCAGCGTCACCACCACCACCACCACCACCACCGCCCCCACTCCCCCCGGCGCCAGGGGGCCTCCACGCCCTGGGACCCTTCCGGAGGGCGGGCTGTCCCAGGGCTCACCGCCATTCATGAAGGGGTGGAGCCTGCCTGCCTGTTGGTCTTTATAAGAGCGGCTGGCTGGCTGTCCGGGCCGGTCTCCTGGCTGCACCTGCGCCCAGTGCACAGGCCGGCTGAGGTGCCCGGGAGCCCGCGGGCCTCTCTCTGCCCGTGTCCGTCCGTGAAATTCCGGCCGGGGCTCCCCGCGATGGCTCTCCCGACACCTTCGGACGGCCCCCTCCCCGCGGAAGCCCGAGGACGAGGACGGCGAAGGAGACTCGTCTGGACCCCGAGCCAAAGCGAGGCCCTGCGAGCCTGCTTTGAGCGGAACCCGTACCCGGGCATCGCCACCAGAGAAGGGCTGGCCCAGGCCATCGGCGTTCCGGAGCCCAGGGTCCAGATTTGGTTTCAGAATGAGAGGTCACGCCAGCTGAGGCAGCACCGGCGGGAATCTCGGCCCTGGCCCGGGAGACGCGGCCCGCAAGAAGGCAGGCGAAAGCGGACCGCCGTCACCGGATCCCAGACCGCCCTGCTCCTCCGCGCCTTTGAGAAGGATCGCTTTGCAGGCATCGCCGCCAGGGAAGAACTGGCCAGAGAGACGGGCCTCCCGGAGTCCAGGATTCAGATCTGGTTTCAGAATCGACGGGCCAGGCACCCGGGACAGGGTGGCAGGGCGCCCGCGCACGCAGGCGGCCTGTGCAACGCGGCCCCCGGTGGGTGTCACCCTGCTCCCTCGTGGGTCACTTTCGCCCACGCCGGGGCGTGGGGAACGGCGCTTCCCGCACCCCGCGTGCCCTGCGCGCCCGGGGCTCTCCCCCAGGGGGCTTTCGTGAGCCAGGGAGCGAGGGCCGTCCCCGTGCTCCAGCCCAGCCAGGCCGCGCCGGCACGAGGGATCTCCCAAGCGGCCCCGGCACGCGCGGATTTTGCCTACGCTGCCCTGGCTCCCGCGGACGGGGCGCTCTCCCACCCTCAGGCTCCTCGGTGGCCTGCGCACCCGAGCAAAGCCCGGGAGGACCGGGACCCGCAGCGCGACGGCCTGCCGGGCCCTTGCGCGGTGGGACAGCCTGGGCCGGCTCAAGCGGGGCCACAGGGCCAAGGTGGGCTTGCGCCACCCGCGTCCCAGGGGAGTCCGTGGTGGGGCTGGGGCCAGGGTCCCCAGGTCGCCGGGGCGGCGTGGGAACCCCAAGCCGGGGCAGACCCACCTCCCCAGCCCGCGCCCCCGGAGGCCTCCGCGCGGCAGGGGCAGGTGCAAGCCATCCGGGCGCCCCCCCAGGCGGGGCTCCTCCAGGAGCCGGGGCGCTCGTCTGCACTCCCCTCCGGCCTGCTGGATGAGCTCCTGGCGAGCCCGGAGTTTCTGCAGGGGGCCCAACCTTTCCTAGAAACGGAGGCCCCGGGGGAGCTGGAGGCCTCAGAAGAGTCCGACTCGCTGGAACCACCCCTCAGCGAGGAAGAATACCGGGCTCTGCTGGAGGAGCTTTAAAAGGACGCGGGGCTGGGACGGGGTCGGGGCAGGGCGGTGGCCGGTGGCCTCTCTTTCGCGGGGAACACCTGGCTCGGCGTGGAGGGGCGTGTGTTCCCTCCGGGCCGACCCGCCTGGGATTCCTGCCTTCCAGGTCTAGGCCCGCTGAGAGACTCCACAGAGCGGAGAGCTGCCATTCTTTCCTGGGCATCCCGGGGATCCCAGCGCCGGCCCAGGTACCAGCAGGTGGGCCGTCTACTGCGCACGCGCGGGTTCGCGGGCAGCCGCCTAGGCTCTGGGAGCAGCCCGGGCAGAGCTCTCCTGCCTTTCCGCCACCCCACCCCGGCCTGACCAACCCCTCGCCACCCACACCCCGCACCCCCCAACCCCCACCCACGGAAAATGCGTCCTCCCCTGGGCTGGGTGGAGACCCCCGTCCCGCGAAACACCGGGCCCGCGCAGGGTTCGGGCCCGCCATCCCTCCGGCAGCGGCTCGCCTCCTCTGCGCCTCCGCTCCACCGTCGCCCGCCCGCCCGCCCGCCCGCCCTCCCGTGTCCCTGCAGCCTCCCAGCTGCCACCGTGGAGTGCCTGGCGGCTGAACGCACATCCCAGGCCCCGCGCCGGCCATGCCGACCGTTCCAGGCGGGAGGGAAGGCGGGCAGAGATGGAGAGACGAACGCGAGACCCAGAGGGGCCGAAGGATGGGCAGAGGGAAGTTGGGAGGGAGGGAGGGAGGGGGGGAGGGAGGGAGAGAGAGGGAGGCAGTGAGGAACGGAGGGAGAGACAGAGCGACGCAGGGACAGAGGGCGGGCGGGAGGGAGGGAGCCAGGGACAGAGGGAGGAAGGCAGAGAGAAAAAACGGTCTCCGGCCTCCGGGAGCAACGGGACCCCCGCGCTCCGGGAAAAGGGTAAGTGCCCGGCGCGGGCTGAGGGCTGGGCCCACGGCCGCCGCGTCGGGAGGGCGGGGCACCCATTCGCCCCGATTCCGTGGAACAAGGAACGGGCAGCTTCCTCAGAGACAAAAGACCGGGACCCGGGTTGCCGTCGGGTTTTCACCCGCGTGGTTCACAGACCGCACGTCCCCAGGCTGAGCCTCGCAACGGAGCGCCAGGCCGACAGCCCCGACCACAGAGGAGCCACACTCAGGACGACTGAAGCGTGATTTGGGATTCCACGCTGCTGTGCCCTCTGCAAGGGGGCCTGTTGCTCACGTCTCTCCGGCCCCCGAAAGGCTGAGCATGTTGACTGTTTGCTTCCGGAGCTCTGCGGGCACCCACAGGCATCCAGGGAAGGGTGGAAGACCGGCATGGTGTCTCTTCGCTCTCCTTGCCAGTTTCCAAACCGGCCACACTGCAGACTCCCCATGTTGCGGGACACAGGAATCCATCGTCAGGCCATCACGCCGGGGATGCATCTTTTCCCTGGGGTCTCGCTCTGGTCTTCTGCGAGAAGACCTCCCAAGGTGCTGGGATTACAGGTCAGAGCCACCGCGCCCGGCCTGTACTTGTGTCTTTTCCAAAATTGACTATTTTGGGATAAGCTTAACATCCTCACTGCCTGCCTTTGCCCCCCACAAGTAATTAGCATACGCCTAAATAAAGTTTAAGCAAGCTAGCTCCACTATTCCCAAGCATGTATTATCTAGGGTCTAGTCTTTAGAAGTATAAAGGACAAATCGTACGAGTACAACTACAGAAAATGTTGTACCCAAACTGGAAAGGTTTAAGTGATCAATTGACGGATTTGTGTTTCCTATGGAAGAGGGGAGAAGGCAGAGTGCTAATATCGATATATAGGGGAGAAGAGGACAGGGCTTTTATGAAATGAATGCAGTCAAATCTTGGGAAAAGTTTCTTAAGTAGCATGAATGCTAGAGAGAGGATTCATGCAATTTCAATTTTAGCCGTGTCTACAAATATCAAGACATAGCCAGCAGTTTTTGAAAAATAAATTATTCTCAACAAAACTATTAATGAGACTGATGAGGTGTTTCCTTTATTTTTTTTCTTCCAGTTACTTGGGTTTCATAGTCACGTATTCAAGGGAGCGTACCGCTGTTTGGGAAAATGAGAGAATTCCACATCATGTTTTTGTTTGTTTGTTTTTAAAGATGAAAGAGCTGAACAACCTTGTTTGGTGTTAGCAATACCACCAGATTGTTCAAATTTCTTTAGAATCGTACTCCTTAAATTACACTGTGATGTAGTTTCAAAAATTGTCTGTAATGGCCTGTGAATTGACAGCTCATTAGGATATTCTTCAGTTTGGCTGAAACCAAAAGACCTGAAACCGTCGAAATTGAAAAAAAATGGGGTTTGCCAAATTCTGCTTCTTACACTTTCACCTACCACGCCGTGTTCAAATAGTGTTCTTGATAAGTATCGGAAACTTAAGGTACTCTTAATTTCAGTATAGTTTCACCAAAGTGGTATTCTTTGTGAGAAAGCCATAATCTCATCAGTAATGCCTTTCGAAAAGATCCAACGGAAAATATGAACTAGCAACTCGTCATGACAAGAAAGTAAAACTCAGGAAAAATCCTAAGGCAGAACAGCTTCAGGCTTCAGTGTGATACTATCATAGTCTGGGCGCAGTGGCTCACGCCTATAGTCCCTTCACTTTGGGAAGGCAAGTTGGGGCAGATCACCTGAAGTCGGCCGTTGAAGACCACCCTGGCCCAAATGGTGAAACCTCCTCTACGCTTTAAACAAAAGACAAAAATTTGCCTGGCGTGGTGGCGTGCTCATTTAGTCCCAGCTACTCTGGAGGCTGAGGCAGGAGAATGCCTTGAGCCCAGGATGCGGAGGCTGCAGTGAGCTGAGCTCAGGCCACTGTAATCCAGCCTGGGGGACAGAGGGAGACTCTGTCTCAAAAATAAATCAATAAGTACCTAAATAAATAAATAAAATGAAATGAAATTGAAATAATATTTTCATATTCCCCTCACCCAGCCCATTTTGTTTTCAGAGTATTGGATAAACCACCTGTTTCCCTGTGCGTTAGAGATTTTTTTTCTCAGACATTGAAGTTTTCTAAGTGCAACTCCATAAAAAGTCTCATTTTTAGCGTAAATAGTTTCTTTATGGTTGTGAAACGTGAACTTTGCGATTCTGTGAGGAGGACTGAATTCTGAAATACCCCCTGCATTTCCCGCCCCTCGGAGACTCGCCCTGTGTCTGCCCCTCCCTTGGGTGTGGGCGGAAGCGTGAATGGATGAGCCCGCCCAAATCCCTGATTACCTTAGGGATATCCTGAGCCAATAGCTGCTAAGGGCTGGGTCTAATTCAATCATCCCAGCTCTTTATAAGGGAGGACTGGAGCTCCCTGAGACGACATTGCCCTGTGGGAGATTCCCCGGCACTGGCCGTGCAGACCCAGGGAGCCTCACAGCCCAGACCTGGGCAACACTTGCAGGAGCCGAGAGCGTCCTCACGGCAGCAGGCAGAACAGACAAGTGGGCCTGGGGCTCACAACCCGAAGGCATTGAATTCTGCCACCACCTCGAGTCAGATCGAAGCCAGACCCTTCTCAGGTGAAGGCAGCGGCCACACAGCCGGACCCATCCCGGAGGTCCCTCGTGTGGCTCTGAGCAGGTGGCAGTCACTTGGACTGGTAGAACTTCTGACCTCTGAGCTGGTGTTTGTTTTAAATGTCCAAAACTTGTGAGAATCTATTCTGCATTGATGTAAAACTAATATACTCTCCATCCACAAGTTTCTTCACATTGTGGAAGTGAGAAAATTCAGCGTGTGTGTTTGTGTGTGGGAAGGGGAGGCAGGGAGCTGTGTCCAGTTATGGCTAAAGTGGCTCAGCAGAAACACGGCAGCTAAAATCTTCGAAAGGTTCTCGCTGCAGATCCGTAATCAAACCACCCCAGCCAGAACTTCTGCCTCTACAGCTGCTGTCACGGGGCAGACTTGAATCTCACCCGTGGAGACGGGCAGGCAAACAGGTGTGTCTGCTGAGATGTTCGCCATGCCCCGAGGTCTGAAGGGCAGCAAGAAGGATGGAATCCCTGAGGACCTAGGTGGGAACTTGGAAGAACCCAGGGATCAGGAAGGTGAGCTCAGGAGTGAGGATGTCATGGACCTCACAGAAGGGGACAAGGAGGCCTCAGCCTCAGCTCCTCCTGCCGCCAAAAGACGGAAAAGAGATACCAAAGGAAAGAAGGAGAGGAAGCCCACCGTGGATGCAGAGGAGGCTCAGAGGATGACAGCCCTGCTGTCTGCCATGTCTGAGGAGCAGCTGGCCCGCTACGAAGTGTGTCGCCGGTCAGCTTTCCCAAAAGCACGCATTGCAGGTCTGATGAAGTCTATCACCGGCAGTTCGGTGTCTGAGAACGCCGCCATTGCCATGGCTGGAATCGCCAAGGTCTTTGTTGGAGAGGTGGTGGAAGAGGCCCTGGACGTGTGCGAGATGTGGGGAGAAACGCCCCCGCTGCGGCCCAAGCATTTAAGGGAGGCTGTCCGCAGGTTAAAGCCCAAGGGCCTCTTCCCCAACAGCAACTACCAAAAAATCATGCTCTAGGCCCAAGGCCAGAGGCAAGGGTCTGTTGGTGCAGGAATAAGTACTGCATTCATCTTCCAACCACAGGACTGCGTTTGCTGGAGCTTCCGCCTCTCAGTCCACCCCGGATTTACCCACGATCTTCGTGTCTGAAAATGTGAAGTTGCCCTTACCTGGATGAAGACAGCAGACTGTTTCATAGGAGCCTTGGCCAAATGCTTGGGCATCTTCATGGGATATTGAGGCATCTTTCTATGTCTTTCTAGTTGGGAGAATAAAGGTGCCTGGGCCTAGAGCATCCTGTGGACAGGTAGCTGCGTTCAGAGAGGGAAGCCCTCCCCAGGAGATTTGTATGGCTTCAAGCTGAAGCCTGGTGTAGCCGTGTCTTAGCTTGTAGGCTCATTTCTGGGTTTCAGAAACTGAAGCTTCCGGAAATGTCTCCCAATTGTTGTTCTTCTGTACATTTTCAACGCTCATATGTATTTTTGGGAGCCACCACAAAATCAGTTAAACTGTTCAACTGTTTTCCAAACCGCAGAAGTGAACATAAAACCGAAAAGCACTTTTGTTCTCTAAGTTGACTCTTCCATTCCTGCCTACTGTGCTTTATGTCAGCAAGTGACCCTTTGCTTTATTATAATGCAATATAGTAGAGATGCATCACGTAAGACTAGAGGGAAACCAATTCCAAAACCACCTTTCCTCAAGCCGCCGTTTGTAATGAACACATGGGCAGTTTCAAAGACACAGAGAGAGCCTATGGATACTTCACGTTCGCTACACATGGTGATTTTACCAGTGCTTCCGGAGACACTGAAATTGACTTCCAAACATTGCTTTAGAGTATTCTTGATTTCATTCATTCTACCGATGACCCACTCAGAATATCCAACCTGAGTGCAGAGACATTGGAGAAGTTGTTAAAGTATCGGACCGACTAGGTTCGTCACGAGTGACAAAGTTATCCCATACTCTACTTGTACATACTCGGCTTTACCTTGATGATGGAAGAGAGTAATTTTTTGTTATAGAATAAAGACCTGAGATTTATTATGGAATCACCGTGAATCTTCCCAGCACAGCTCACAGCCATCCACGGTGCTGTTTCAGTCTGTTTACCTTTGCCATGTGCCCCCTGAATCGCAGAGGGTAAGCAAAAAGGATCGAAAAGACCCCATAGTTCAGCCCTAATATGGAATGGAGAGTAACGTGTGCTCTTTCTTCCTGAAGCCAGAGATACTCCCGGAAAATATAGTTTTATTTCCTCATACCCTCCGCTCTTGCTCTTAAACTAGGACTTATTGTACATAGAATCTGCCTTCGGGTATTACACAAATTTCTAAACTTTACCAAGTATGGGGAAATTCTGTTTCATACCTCCATATAGTGACGTTGTTCGGCTTTCCTTTTATTTTTACCAACTTTCTTGTAAAGGCAGGTAACAAGTTAGAACAGTGTATCTTCGAGACACAAGGAGGGTACAGGTTCCTGGA
>NC_072009.2:67805000-67812500 GCF_028885655.2 Pongo abelii
TAGAAACGGAGGCCCCGGGGGAGCTGGAGGCCTCGGAAGAGGCCGCCTCGCTGGAACCACCCCTCAGCGAGGAAGAATACCGGGCTCTGCTGGAGGAGCTTTAAAAGGACGCGGGGCTGGGACGGGGTCGGGGCAGGGCGGTGGCCGGTGGCCTCTCTTTCGCGGGGAACACCTGGCTCGGCGTGGAGGGGCGTGTGTTCCCTCCGGGCCGACCCGCCTGGGATTCCTGCCTTCCAGGTCTAGGCCCGGTGAGAGACTCCACCGAGCGGAGAGCTGCCATTCTTTCCTGGGCATCCCGGGGATCCCAGCGCCGGCCCAGGTACCAGCAGGTGGGCCGTCTACTGCGCACGCGCGGGTTCGCGGGCAGCCGCCTAGGCTCTGGGAGCAGCCCGGGCAGAGCTCTCGTGCCTTTCCGCCACCCCACCCCGGCCTGACCAACCCCTCGCCTCCGACACCCCCAAACCCCCAACCCCCACCCACGGAAAATGCGTCCTCCCCTGGGCTGGGTGGAGATCCCCGTCCCACGAAACACCGGGCCCGCGCAGGGTTCGGGCCCGCCATTCCTCCGGCAGCGGCTCGCCTCCTCTGCGCCTCCGCTCCACCGTCGCCCGCCCGCCCGTGCCCCTGCAGCCTCCCAGCTGCCACCGTGGAGCGCCTGGCGGCTGAACGCAGACCCCAGGCCCCGCGCACGCGGGCCGAGGGCTGGGCCCACGGCCACCGCGTCGGGCCGGCGGGGCACCCATTCGCCCCGATTCCGTGGCCCAAGGAACGGGCGGCTTCCTCAGAGACAAAAGACCGGGACCCGGTTTGCCGTCGGGTTTTCAACCGCGTGGTTCACAGACCGCACATCTCCAGGCTGAGCCTCGCAACGGAGCGCCAGGCCGACAGCCCCGACCACAGAGGAGCCACACTCAGGACGACTGAAGCGTGATTTGGGATTCCACGCTGCTGTGCCCTCTGCAAGGGGGCCTGTTGCTCACGTCTCTCCGGCCCCTGAAAGGCTGAGCATGTTGACTGTTTGCTTCCGGAGCTCTGCGGGCACCCACAGGCATCCAGGGAAGGGTGGAAGACCGGCATGGTGTCTCTTCGCTCCCCTTGCCAGTTTCCAAACCGGCCACACTGCAGACTCCCCATGTTGCGGGACACAGGAATCCATCGTCAGGCCATCACGCCGGGGATGCATCCTTTCCCTGGGGTCTCGCTCTGGTCTTCTGCGTGGGAATGAACGAGAGCCACACGCCTGTGCGTGTGTGAGACTGTCACGGCCACGGCGACACCCACAGGCATTGCCTCCTTCACGGAGAGAGGGCCTGGAAAACTCAAGACTCCCACGGAGGTTCAGTTCCACACTCCCCTCCAGCCTTCCAGGCTGGATTCTCCCTGCTGAAGGCGCGTGGGAGCCCAGAGAGCGGCCTCCAGTTCCCGCGGGATTCCTGGAGAGGTCCGGAGAGCCAGACCCCGAAACCCGCCCCCCTCACCCCTTCCCCCTCTCCCCCTTCCGCTTCGTCCCTCCCGCCCCCACCGCCACCCCCGCCCCCACCACCAGCGTCACCACCACCACCACCACCACCACCGCCCCCACTCCCCCCGGCGCCAGGGGGCCTCCACGCCCTGGGACCCTTCCGGAGGGCGGGCTGTCCCAGGGCTCACCGCCATTCATGAAGGGGTGGAGCCTGCCTGCCTGTTGGTCTTTATAAGAGCGGCTGGCTGGCTGTCCGGGCCGGTCTCCTGGCTGCACCTGCGCCCAGTGCACAGGCCGGCTGAGGTGCCCGGGAGCCCGCGGGCCTCTCTCTGCCCGTGTCCGTCCGTGAAATTCCGGCCGGGGCTCCCCGCGATGGCTCTCCCGACACCTTCGGACGGCCCCCTCCCCGCGGAAGCCCGAGGACGAGGACGGCGAAGGAGACTCGTCTGGACCCCGAGCCAAAGCGAGGCCCTGCGAGCCTGCTTTGAGCGGAACCCGTACCCGGGCATCGCCACCAGAGAAGGGCTGGCCCAGGCCATCGGCGTTCCGGAGCCCAGGGTCCAGATTTGGTTTCAGAATGAGAGGTCACGCCAGCTGAGGCAGCACCGGCGGGAATCTCGGCCCTGGCCCGGGAGACGCGGCCCGCAAGAAGGCAGGCGAAAGCGGACCGCCGTCACCGGATCCCAGACCGCCCTGCTCCTCCGCGCCTTTGAGAAGGATCGCTTTGCAGGCATCGCCGCCAGGGAAGAACTGGCCAGAGAGACGGGCCTCCCGGAGTCCAGGATTCAGATCTGGTTTCAGAATCGACGGGCCAGGCACCCGGGACAGGGTGGCAGGGCGCCCGCGCACGCAGGCGGCCTGTGCAACGCGGCCCCCGGTGGGTGTCACCCTGCTCCCTCGTGGGTCACTTTCGCCCACGCCGGGGCGTGGGGAACGGCGCTTCCCGCACCCCGCGTGCCCTGCGCGCCCGGGGCTCTCCCCCAGGGGGCTTTCGTGAGCCAGGGAGCGAGGGCCGTCCCCGTGCTCCAGCCCAGCCAGGCCGCGCCGGCACGAGGGATCTCCCAAGCGGCCCCGGCACGCGCGGATTTTGCCTACGCTGCCCTGGCTCCCGCGGACGGGGCGCTCTCCCACCCTCAGGCTCCTCGGTGGCCTGCGCACCCGAGCAAAGCCCGGGAGGACCGGGACCCGCAGCGCGACGGCCTGCCGGGCCCTTGCGCGGTGGGACAGCCTGGGCCGGCTCAAGCGGGGCCACAGGGCCAAGGTGGGCTTGCGCCACCCGCGTCCCAGGGGAGTCCGTGGTGGGGCTGGGGCCAGGGTCCCCAGGTCGCCGGGGCGGCGTGGGAACCCCAAGCCGGGGCAGACCCACCTCCCCAGCCCGCGCCCCCGGAGGCCTCCGCGCGGCAGGGGCAGGTGCAAGCCATCCGGGCGCCCCCCCAGGCGGGGCTCCTCCAGGAGCCGGGGCGCTCGTCTGCACTCCCCTCCGGCCTGCTGGATGAGCTCCTGGCGAGCCCGGAGTTTCTGCAGGGGGCCCAACCTTTCCTAGAAACGGAGGCCCCGGGGGAGCTGGAGGCCTCAGAAGAGTCCGACTCGCTGGAACCACCCCTCAGCGAGGAAGAATACCGGGCTCTGCTGGAGGAGCTTTAAAAGGACGCGGGGCTGGGACGGGGTCGGGGCAGGGCGGTGGCCGGTGGCCTCTCTTTCGCGGGGAACACCTGGCTCGGCGTGGAGGGGCGTGTGTTCCCTCCGGGCCGACCCGCCTGGGATTCCTGCCTTCCAGGTCTAGGCCCGCTGAGAGACTCCACAGAGCGGAGAGCTGCCATTCTTTCCTGGGCATCCCGGGGATCCCAGCGCCGGCCCAGGTACCAGCAGGTGGGCCGTCTACTGCGCACGCGCGGGTTCGCGGGCAGCCGCCTAGGCTCTGGGAGCAGCCCGGGCAGAGCTCTCCTGCCTTTCCGCCACCCCACCCCGGCCTGACCAACCCCTCGCCACCCACACCCCGCACCCCCCAACCCCCACCCACGGAAAATGCGTCCTCCCCTGGGCTGGGTGGAGACCCCCGTCCCGCGAAACACCGGGCCCGCGCAGGGTTCGGGCCCGCCATCCCTCCGGCAGCGGCTCGCCTCCTCTGCGCCTCCGCTCCACCGTCGCCCGCCCGCCCGCCCGCCCGCCCTCCCGTGTCCCTGCAGCCTCCCAGCTGCCACCGTGGAGTGCCTGGCGGCTGAACGCACATCCCAGGCCCCGCGCCGGCCATGCCGACCGTTCCAGGCGGGAGGGAAGGCGGGCAGAGATGGAGAGACGAACGCGAGACCCAGAGGGGCCGAAGGATGGGCAGAGGGAAGTTGGGAGGGAGGGAGGGAGGGGGGGAGGGAGGGAGAGAGAGGGAGGCAGTGAGGAACGGAGGGAGAGACAGAGCGACGCAGGGACAGAGGGCGGGCGGGAGGGAGGGAGCCAGGGACAGAGGGAGGAAGGCAGAGAGAAAAAACGGTCTCCGGCCTCCGGGAGCAACGGGACCCCCGCGCTCCGGGAAAAGGGTAAGTGCCCGGCGCGGGCTGAGGGCTGGGCCCACGGCCGCCGCGTCGGGAGGGCGGGGCACCCATTCGCCCCGATTCCGTGGAACAAGGAACGGGCAGCTTCCTCAGAGACAAAAGACCGGGACCCGGGTTGCCGTCGGGTTTTCACCCGCGTGGTTCACAGACCGCACGTCCCCAGGCTGAGCCTCGCAACGGAGCGCCAGGCCGACAGCCCCGACCACAGAGGAGCCACACTCAGGACGACTGAAGCGTGATTTGGGATTCCACGCTGCTGTGCCCTCTGCAAGGGGGCCTGTTGCTCACGTCTCTCCGGCCCCCGAAAGGCTGAGCATGTTGACTGTTTGCTTCCGGAGCTCTGCGGGCACCCACAGGCATCCAGGGAAGGGTGGAAGACCGGCATGGTGTCTCTTCGCTCTCCTTGCCAGTTTCCAAACCGGCCACACTGCAGACTCCCCATGTTGCGGGACACAGGAATCCATCGTCAGGCCATCACGCCGGGGATGCATCTTTTCCCTGGGGTCTCGCTCTGGTCTTCTGCGAGAAGACCTCCCAAGGTGCTGGGATTACAGGTCAGAGCCACCGCGCCCGGCCTGTACTTGTGTCTTTTCCAAAATTGACTATTTTGGGATAAGCTTAACATCCTCACTGCCTGCCTTTGCCCCCCACAAGTAATTAGCATACGCCTAAATAAAGTTTAAGCAAGCTAGCTCCACTATTCCCAAGCATGTATTATCTAGGGTCTAGTCTTTAGAAGTATAAAGGACAAATCGTACGAGTACAACTACAGAAAATGTTGTACCCAAACTGGAAAGGTTTAAGTGATCAATTGACGGATTTGTGTTTCCTATGGAAGAGGGGAGAAGGCAGAGTGCTAATATCGATATATAGGGGAGAAGAGGACAGGGCTTTTATGAAATGAATGCAGTCAAATCTTGGGAAAAGTTTCTTAAGTAGCATGAATGCTAGAGAGAGGATTCATGCAATTTCAATTTTAGCCGTGTCTACAAATATCAAGACATAGCCAGCAGTTTTTGAAAAATAAATTATTCTCAACAAAACTATTAATGAGACTGATGAGGTGTTTCCTTTATTTTTTTTCTTCCAGTTACTTGGGTTTCATAGTCACGTATTCAAGGGAGCGTACCGCTGTTTGGGAAAATGAGAGAATTCCACATCATGTTTTTGTTTGTTTGTTTTTAAAGATGAAAGAGCTGAACAACCTTGTTTGGTGTTAGCAATACCACCAGATTGTTCAAATTTCTTTAGAATCGTACTCCTTAAATTACACTGTGATGTAGTTTCAAAAATTGTCTGTAATGGCCTGTGAATTGACAGCTCATTAGGATATTCTTCAGTTTGGCTGAAACCAAAAGACCTGAAACCGTCGAAATTGAAAAAAAATGGGGTTTGCCAAATTCTGCTTCTTACACTTTCACCTACCACGCCGTGTTCAAATAGTGTTCTTGATAAGTATCGGAAACTTAAGGTACTCTTAATTTCAGTATAGTTTCACCAAAGTGGTATTCTTTGTGAGAAAGCCATAATCTCATCAGTAATGCCTTTCGAAAAGATCCAACGGAAAATATGAACTAGCAACTCGTCATGACAAGAAAGTAAAACTCAGGAAAAATCCTAAGGCAGAACAGCTTCAGGCTTCAGTGTGATACTATCATAGTCTGGGCGCAGTGGCTCACGCCTATAGTCCCTTCACTTTGGGAAGGCAAGTTGGGGCAGATCACCTGAAGTCGGCCGTTGAAGACCACCCTGGCCCAAATGGTGAAACCTCCTCTACGCTTTAAACAAAAGACAAAAATTTGCCTGGCGTGGTGGCGTGCTCATTTAGTCCCAGCTACTCTGGAGGCTGAGGCAGGAGAATGCCTTGAGCCCAGGATGCGGAGGCTGCAGTGAGCTGAGCTCAGGCCACTGTAATCCAGCCTGGGGGACAGAGGGAGACTCTGTCTCAAAAATAAATCAATAAGTACCTAAATAAATAAATAAAATGAAATGAAATTGAAATAATATTTTCATATTCCCCTCACCCAGCCCATTTTGTTTTCAGAGTATTGGATAAACCACCTGTTTCCCTGTGCGTTAGAGATTTTTTTTCTCAGACATTGAAGTTTTCTAAGTGCAACTCCATAAAAAGTCTCATTTTTAGCGTAAATAGTTTCTTTATGGTTGTGAAACGTGAACTTTGCGATTCTGTGAGGAGGACTGAATTCTGAAATACCCCCTGCATTTCCCGCCCCTCGGAGACTCGCCCTGTGTCTGCCCCTCCCTTGGGTGTGGGCGGAAGCGTGAATGGATGAGCCCGCCCAAATCCCTGATTACCTTAGGGATATCCTGAGCCAATAGCTGCTAAGGGCTGGGTCTAATTCAATCATCCCAGCTCTTTATAAGGGAGGACTGGAGCTCCCTGAGACGACATTGCCCTGTGGGAGATTCCCCGGCACTGGCCGTGCAGACCCAGGGAGCCTCACAGCCCAGACCTGGGCAACACTTGCAGGAGCCGAGAGCGTCCTCACGGCAGCAGGCAGAACAGACAAGTGGGCCTGGGGCTCACAACCCGAAGGCATTGAATTCTGCCACCACCTCGAGTCAGATCGAAGCCAGACCCTTCTCAGGTGAAGGCAGCGGCCACACAGCCGGACCCATCCCGGAGGTCCCTCGTGTGGCTCTGAGCAGGTGGCAGTCACTTGGACTGGTAGAACTTCTGACCTCTGAGCTGGTGTTTGTTTTAAATGTCCAAAACTTGTGAGAATCTATTCTGCATTGATGTAAAACTAATATACTCTCCATCCACAAGTTTCTTCACATTGTGGAAGTGAGAAAATTCAGCGTGTGTGTTTGTGTGTGGGAAGGGGAGGCAGGGAGCTGTGTCCAGTTATGGCTAAAGTGGCTCAGCAGAAACACGGCAGCTAAAATCTTCGAAAGGTTCTCGCTGCAGATCCGTAATCAAACCACCCCAGCCAGAACTTCTGCCTCTACAGCTGCTGTCACGGGGCAGACTTGAATCTCACCCGTGGAGACGGGCAGGCAAACAGGTGTGTCTGCTGAGATGTTCGCCATGCCCCGAGGTCTGAAGGGCAGCAAGAAGGATGGAATCCCTGAGGACCTAGGTGGGAACTTGGAAGAACCCAGGGATCAGGAAGGTGAGCTCAGGAGTGAGGATGTCATGGACCTCACAGAAGGGGACAAGGAGGCCTCAGCCTCAGCTCCTCCTGCCGCCAAAAGACGGAAAAGAGATACCAAAGGAAAGAAGGAGAGGAAGCCCACCGTGGATGCAGAGGAGGCTCAGAGGATGACAGCCCTGCTGTCTGCCATGTCTGAGGAGCAGCTGGCCCGCTACGAAGTGTGTCGCCGGTCAGCTTTCCCAAAAGCACGCATTGCAGGTCTGATGAAGTCTATCACCGGCAGTTCGGTGTCTGAGAACGCCGCCATTGCCATGGCTGGAATCGCCAAGGTCTTTGTTGGAGAGGTGGTGGAAGAGGCCCTGGACGTGTGCGA
>NC_072009.2:67817500-67822500 GCF_028885655.2 Pongo abelii
GGTTAGGGTTAGGGTTAGGGTTAGGGTTAGGGTTAGGGTTAGGGTTAGGGTTAGGGTTAGGGTTAGGGTTAGGGTTAGGGTTAGGGTTAGGGTTAGGGTTAGGGTTAGGGTTAGGGTTAGGGTTAGGGTTAGGGTTAGGGTTAGGGTTAGGGTTAGGGTTAGGGTTAGGGTTAGGGTTAGGGTTAGGGTTAGGGTTAGGGTTAGGGTTAGGGTTAGGGTTAGGGTTAGGGTTAGGGTTAGGGTTAGGGTTAGGGTTAGGGTTAGGGTTAGGGTTAGGGTTAGGGTTAGGGTTAGGGTTAGGGTTAGGGTTAGGGTTAGGGTTAGGGTTAGGGTTAGGGTTAGGGTTAGGGTTAGGGTTAGGGTTAGGGTTAGGGTTAGGGTTAGGGTTAGGGTTAGGGTTAGGGTTAGGGTTAGGGTTAGGGTTAGGGTTAGGGTTAGGGTTAGGGTTAGGGTTAGGGTTAGGGTTAGGGTTAGGGTTAGGGTTAGGGTTAGGGTTAGGGTTAGGGTTAGGGTTAGGGTTAGGGTTAGGGTTAGGGTTAGGGTTAGGGTTAGGGTTAGGGTTAGGGTTAGGGTTAGGGTTAGGGTTAGGGTTAGGGTTAGGGTTAGGGTTAGGGTTAGGGTTAGGGTTAGGGTTAGGGTTAGGGTTAGGGTTAGGGTTAGGGTTAGGGTTAGGGTTAGGGTTAGGGTTAGGGTTAGGGTTAGGGTTAGGGTTAGGGTTAGGGTTAGGGTTAGGGTTAGGGTTAGGGTTAGGGTTAGGGTTAGGGTTAGGGTTAGGGTTAGGGTTAGGGTTAGGGTTAGGGTTAGGGTTAGGGTTAGGGTTAGGGTTAGGGTTAGGGTTAGGGTTAGGGTTAGGGTTAGGGTTAGGGTTAGGGTTAGGGTTAGGGTTAGGGTTAGGGTTAGGGTTAGGGTTAGGGTTAGGGTTAGGGTTAGGGTTAGGGTTAGGGTTAGGGTTAGGGTTAGGGTTAGGGTTAGGGTTAGGGTTAGGGTTAGGTTAGGGTTAGGGTTAGGGTTAGGGTTAGGGTTAGGGTTAGGGTTAGGGTTAGGGTTAGGGTTAGGGTTAGGGTTAGGGTTAGGGTTAGGGTTAGGGTTAGGGTTAGGGTTAGGGTTAGGGTTAGGGTTAGGGTTAGGGTTAGGGTTAGGGTTAGGGTTAGGGTTAGGGTTAGGGTTAGGGTTAGGGTTAGGGTTAGGGTTAGGGTTAGGGTTAGGGTTAGGGTTAGGGTTAGGGTTAGGGTTAGGGTTAGGGTTAGGGTTAGGGTTAGGGTTAGGGTTAGGGTTAGGGTTAGGGTTAGGGTTAGGGTTAGGGTTAGGGTTAGGGTTAGGGTTAGGGTTAGGGTTAGGGTTAGGGTTAGGGTTAGGGTTAGGGTTAGGGTTAGGGTTAGGGTTAGGGTTAGGGTTAGGGTTAGGGTTAGGGTTAGGGTTAGGGTTAGGGTTAGGGTTAGGGTTAGGGTTAGGGTTAGGGTTAGGGTTAGGGTTAGGGTTAGGGTTAGGGTTAGGGTTAGGGTTAGGGTTAGGGTTAGGGTTAGGGTTAGGGTTAGGGTTAGGGTTAGGGTTAGGGTTAGGGTTAGGGTTAGGGTTAGGGTTAGGGTTAGGGTTAGGGTTAGGGTTAGGGTTAGGGTTAGGGTTAGGGTTAGGGTTAGGGTTAGGGTTAGGGTTAGGGTTAGGGTTAGGGTTAGGGTTAGGGTTAGGGTTAGGGTTAGGGTTAGGGTTAGGGTTAGGGTTAGGGTTAGGGTTAGGGTTAGGGTTAGGGTTAGGGTTAGGGTTAGGGTTAGGGTTAGGGTTAGGGTTAGGGTTAGGGTTAGGGTTAGGGTTAGGGTTAGGGTTAGGGTTAGGGTTAGGGTTAGGGTTAGGGTTAGGGTTAGGGTTAGGGTTAGGGTTAGGGTTAGGGTTAGGGTTAGGGTTAGGGTTAGGGTTAGGGTTAGGGTTAGGGTTAGGGTTAGGGTTAGGGTTAGGGTTAGGGTTAGGGTTAGGGTTAGGGTTAGGGTTAGGGTTAGGGTTAGGGTTAGGGTTAGGGTTAGGGTTAGGGTTAGGGTTAGGGTTAGGGTTAGGGTTAGGGTTAGGGTTAGGGTTAGGGTTAGGGTTAGGGTTAGGGTTAGGGTTAGGGTTAGGGTTAGGGTTAGGGTTAGGGTTAGGGTTAGGGTTAGGGTTAGGGTTAGGGTTAGGGTTAGGGTTAGGGTTAGGGTTAGGGTTAGGGTTAGGGTTAGGGTTAGGGTTAGGGTTAGGGTTAGGGTTAGGGTTAGGGTTAGGGTTAGGGTTAGGGTTAGGGTTAGGGTTAGGGTTAGGGTTAGGGTTAGGGTTAGGGTTAGGGTTAGGGTTAGGGTTAGGGTTAGGGTTAGGGTTAGGGTTAGGGTTAGGGTTAGGGTTAGGGTTAGGGTTAGGGTTAGGGTTAGGGTTAGGGTTAGGGTTAGGGTTAGGGTTAGGGTTAGGGTTAGGGTTAGGGTTAGGGTTAGGGTTAGGGTTAGGGTTAGGGTTAGGGTTAGGGTTAGGGTTAGGGTTAGGGTTAGGGTTAGGGTTAGGGTTAGGGTTAGGGTTAGGGTTAGGGTTAGGGTTAGGGTTAGGGTTAGGGTTAGGGTTAGGGTTAGGGTTAGGGTTAGGGTTAGGGTTAGGGTTAGGGTTAGGGTTAGGGTTAGGGTTAGGGTTAGGGTTAGGGTTAGGGTTAGGGTTAGGGTTAGGGTTAGGGTTAGGGTTAGGGTTAGGGTTAGGGTTAGGGTTAGGGTTAGGGTTAGGGTTAGGGTTAGGGTTAGGGTTAGGGTTAGGGTTAGGGTTAGGGTTAGGGTTAGGGTTAGGGTTAGGGTTAGGGTTAGGGTTAGGGTTAGGGTTAGGGTTAGGGTTAGGGTTAGGGTTAGGGTTAGGGTTAGGGTTAGGGTTAGGGTTAGGGTTAGGGTTAGGGTTAGGGTTAGGGTTAGGGTTAGGTTAGGGTTAGGGTTAGGGTTAGGGTTAGGGTTAGGGTTAGGGTTAGGGTTAGGGTTAGGGTTAGGGTTAGGGTTAGGGTTAGGGTTAGGGTTAGGGTTAGGGTTAGGGTTAGGGTTAGGGTTAGGGTTAGGGTTAGGTTAGGGTTAGGGTTAGGGTTAGGGTTAGGGTTAGGGTTAGGGTTAGGGTTAGGGTTAGGGTTAGGGTTAGGGTTAGGGTTAGGGTTAGGGTTAGGGTTAGGGTTAGGGTTAGGGTTAGGGTTAGGGTTAGGGTTAGGGTTAGGGTTAGGGTTAGGGTTAGGGTTAGGGTTAGGGTTAGGGTTAGGGTTAGGGTTAGGGTTAGGGTTAGGGTTAGGGTTAGGGTTAGGGTTAGGGTTAGGGTTAGGGTTAGGGTTAGGGTTAGGGTTAGGGTTAGGGTTAGGGTTAGGGTTAGGGTTAGGGTTAGGGTTAGGGTTAGGGTTAGGGTTAGGGTTAGGGTTAGGGTTAGGGTTAGGGTTAGGGTTAGGGTTAGGGTTAGGGTTAGGGTTAGGGTTAGGGTTAGGGTTAGGGTTAGGGTTAGGGTTAGGGTTAGGGTTAGGGTTAGGGTTAGGGTTAGGGTTAGGGTTAGGGTTAGGGTTAGGGTTAGGGTTAGGGTTAGGGTTAGGGTTAGGGTTAGGGTTAGGGTTAGGGTTAGGGTTAGGGTTAGGGTTAGGGTTAGGGTTAGGGTTAGGGTTAGGGTTAGGGTTAGGGTTAGGGTTAGGGTTAGGGTTAGGGTTAGGGTTAGGGTTAGGGTTAGGGTTAGGGTTAGGGTTAGGGTTAGGGTTAGGGTTAGGGTTAGGGTTAGGGTTAGGGTTAGGGTTAGGGTTAGGGTTAGGGTTAGGGTTAGGGTTAGGGTTAGGGTTAGGGTTAGGGTTAGGGTTAGGGTTAGGGTTAGGGTTAGGGTTAGGGTTAGGGTTAGGGTTAGGGTTAGGGTTAGGGTTAGGGTTAGGGTTAGGGTTAGGGTTAGGGTTAGGGTTAGGGTTAGGGTTAGGGTTAGGTTAGGGTTAGGGTTAGGGTTAGGGTTAGGGTTAGGGTTAGGGTTAGGGTTAGGGTTAGGGTTAGGGTTAGGGTTAGGGTTAGGGTTAGGGTTAGGGTTAGGGTTAGGGTTAGGGTTAGGGTTAGGGTTAGGGTTAGGGTTAGGGTTAGGGTTAGGGTTAGGGTTAGGGTTAGGGTTAGGGTTAGGGTTAGGGTTAGGGTTAGGGTTAGGGTTAGGGTTAGGGTTAGGGTTAGGGTTAGGGTTAGGGTTAGGGTTAGGGTTAGGGTTAGGGTTAGGGTTAGGGTTAGGGTTAGGGTTAGGGTTAGGGTTAGGGTTAGGGTTAGGGTTAGGGTTAGGGTTAGGGTTAGGGTTAGGGTTAGGGTTAGGGTTAGGGTTAGGGTTAGGGTTAGGGTTAGGGTTAGGGTTAGGGTTAGGGTTAGGGTTAGGGTTAGGGTTAGGGTTAGGGTTAGGGTTAGGGTTAGGGTTAGGGTTAGGGTTAGGGTTAGGGTTAGGGTTAGGGTTAGGGTTAGGGTTAGGGTTAGGGTTAGGGTTAGGGTTAGGGTTAGGGTTAGGGTTAGGGTTAGGGTAGGTTAGGGTTAGGGTTAGGGTTAGGGTTAGGGTTAGGGTTAGGGTTAGGGTTAGGGTTAGGGTTAGGGTTAGGGTTAGGGTTAGGGTTAGGGTTAGGGTTAGGGTTAGGGTTAGGGTTAGGGTTAGGGTTAGGGTTAGGGTTAGGGTTAGGGTTAGGGTTAGGGTTAGGGTTAGGGTTAGGGTTAGGGTTAGGGTTAGGGTTAGGGTTAGGGTTAGGGTTAGGGTTAGGGTTAGGGTTAGGGTTAGGGTTAGGGTTAGGGTTAGGGTTAGGGTTAGGGTTAGGGTTAGGGTTAGGGTTAGGGTTAGGGTTAGGGTTAGGGTTAGGGTTAGGGTTAGGGTTAGGGTTAGGGTTAGGGTTAGGGTTAGGGTTAGGGTTAGGGTTAGGGTTAGGGTTAGGGTTAGGGTTAGGGTTAGGGTTAGGGTTAGGGTTAGGGTTAGGGTTAGGGTTAGGGTTAGGGTTAGGGTTAGGGTTAGGGTTAGGGTTAGGGTTAGGGTTAGGGTTAGGGTTAGGG
>NC_002083.1:0-16499 GCF_028885655.2 Pongo abelii
GTTTATGTAGCTTATTCTATCCAAAGCAATGCACTGAAAATGTCTCGACGGGCCCACACGCCCCATAAACAAATAGGTTTGGTCCTAGCCTTTCTATTAGCTCTTAGTGAGGTTACACATGCAAGCATCCCCGCCCCAGTGAGTCGCCCTCCAAGTCACTCTGACTAAGAGGAGCAAGCATCAAGCACGCAACAGCGCAGCTCAAGACGCTCAGCCTAGCCACACCCCCACGGGAGACAGCAGTGATAAGTCTTTAGCAATAAACGAAAGTTCAACTAAGCTACACTAACCCCAGGGTTGGTCAACTTCGTGCCAGCCACCGCGGTCACACGATTAGCCCAAGTTAATAGAGATCGGCGTAGAGAGTGTTTTAGATTCTTTTTCTCCCCAATAAAGCTAAAATTTACCTGAGTTGTAGAAAACTTAAGCTAATACAAAATAAACTACGAAAGTGGCTTTAATATATCTGAACACACAATAGCTAAGGCCCAAACTGGGATTAGATACCCCACTATGCTTAGCCCTAAACTTTAACAGTTAAATCAACAAAACTGCTCGCCAGAACACTACGAGCCACAGCTTAAAACTCAAAGGACCTGGCGGTGCTTCATATCCCTCTAGAGGAGCCTGTTCTGTAATCGATAAACCCCGATCAACCTCACCACCCCTTGCTCAGCCTATATACCGCCATCTTCAGCAAACCCTGATGAAGGCCACGAAGTAAGCGCAAGCATCCACATAAAGACGTTAGGTCAAGGTGTAGCCCATGGAGTGGCAAGAAATGGGCTACATTTTCTACTTCAGAAAACTACGATAGCCCTCATGAAACCTGAGGGTCGAAGGTGGATTTAGCAGTAAACTAAGAGTAGAGTGCTTAGTTGAACAGGGCCCTGAAGCGCGTACACACCGCCCGTCACCCTCTTCAAGTATATTTCAGGGACTACCTAACTAAAACCCCCACGCATCTATATAGAGGAGGCAAGTCGTAACATGGTAAGCGTACTGGAAAGTGCGCTTGGACGAACCAGAGGGTAGCTTAACACAAAGCACCCGGCTTACACCTGGGAGATTTCAATTCAACCTGGCCCCTCTGAGCTAACCCTAGCCCCAAACCCAACCCACCCTACTACCAACCAACCCTAACCAAACCATTCACCCAAACAAAGTATAGGCGATAGAAATTACAATCCGGCGCAATAGACACAGTACCGTAAGGGAAAGATGAAAAAACACAACCAAGCACAACATAGCAAGGACTAACCCCTGTACCTTTTGCATAATGAATTAACTAGAAACAACTTTGCAAGGAGAGCCAAAGCCAAGACCCCCGAAACCAGACGAGCTACCCATAAACAGCTAAAAGAGCACACCCGTCTATGTAGCAAAATAGTGGGAAGATTTATGGGTAGAGGCGACAAACCTACCGAGCCTGGTGATAGCTGGTTGTCCAAGACAGAATCTTAGTTCAACTTTAAATTTACTTACAGAACCCCTAATCCCCTCGTAAATTTAATTGCTAGTCTAAAGAGGAACAGCTCTTTAGACACTAGGAAAAAACCTTAAAAAGAGAGTAAAAAACACAACACCCATAGTGGGCCCAAAAGCAGCCATCAATTAAGAAAGCGTTCAAGCTCGACACCTAAACACCAAAAAATACCAAACACAAAACTGAACTCCTTACTCCCCATTGGACTAATCTATTGCCCCATAGAAGAAACAATGTTAGTATAAGTAACATGAAGATATTCTCCCCCGCATAAGTCTACGTCAGACCGAAACATCACACTGACAATTAACGGTCCAATATGCATAGTTAACAAATAAACTATTATTTTTTCCCCCCGTTAATCCAACACAGGCATGCCTATAAGGAAAGGTTAAAAAAAGTAAAAGGAACTCGGCAAATCTCACCCCGCCTGTTTACCAAAAACATCACCTCTAGCATTACCAGTATTAGAGGCACCGCCTGCCCGGTGACATACGTTTAACGGCCGCGGTACCCTGACCGTGCAAAGGTAGCATAATCACTTGTTCCTTAAATGGGGACTTGTATGAATGGCTTCACGAGGGTTCGACTGTCTCTTACTTTTAACCAGTGAAATTGACCTGCCCGTGAAGAGGCGGGCATAACATAACAAGACGAGAAGACCCTATGGAGCTTCAATTTACCAGTGCAAATAACATACAACAAGCCCACAGGCCCTAAATCACCAAACCTGCACTGAAGATTTCGGTTGGGGCGACCTCGGAGCACAACCCAACCTCCGAGAAACACATGTTAAGACCTCACAAGTCAAAACGAACTTCCACACACAATTGATCCAACAACTTGACCAACGGAACAAGTTACCCTAGGGATAACAGCGCAATCCTGTTCTAGAGTCCATATCAACAACAGGGTTTACGACCTCGATGTTGGATCAGGACATCCTAATGGTGCAGCCGCTATTAAAGGTTCGTTTGTTCAACGATTAAAGTCCTACGTGATCTGAGTTCAGACCGGAGCAATCCAGGTCGGTTTCTATCTATTTCACATTTCTCCCTGTACGAAAGGACAAGAGAAATGGGGCCTACTTCACATAAGCGCCTTTCCCAAACAAATGATATCATCTCAATTTAACACCACACCAACACCCACCCAAGAAAAGGGCTATGTTAAGATGGCAGAGCCCGGTAACTGCATAAAATTTAAAGCTTTACAGTCAGAGGTTCAACTCCTCTTCTTAACAATATGCCCATAATCAACCTCCTACTCCTCATTATATCCATCCTAATCGCCATAGCATTTCTAATGCTAACCGAACGAAAAATCCTAGGCCACACACAACTACGCAAAGGGCCCAACATTGTGGGCCCCTACGGCTTACTACAACCCTTTGCCGACGCCCTAAAACTATTCACCAAAGAACCCCTAAAACCCTCCACATCAACCATCACCCTTTACATTATTTCCCCCGCCCTAGCCCTTACCATTGCCCTCCTACTATGAACCCCCCTCCCTATGCCCATCCCCCTAATCAACCTCAACTTAGGCCTCCTATTTATCCTAGCCGCGTCAAGCCTAACCGTCTACTCCATCCTCTGATCAGGATGAGCATCTAACTCAAACTACGCCCTAATCGGCGCATTGCGGGCGGTAGCCCAAACGATCTCATACGAAATTACCCTAGCCCTTATCCTGTTATCAGTACTACTAATAAGCGGCTCTTTTAACCTCTCCGCCCTCATCACAACACAAGAACACTCATGACTACTTCTACCATCATGACCTCTAGCCCTAATATGATTTATTTCAACACTAGCAGAAACCAACCGAGCCCCCTTCGACCTCACCGAAGGAGAATCCGAACTAGTTTCGGGCTTTAACACTGAATACGCCGCAGGTCCATTCGCCCTATTCTTCATAGCCGAATATACAAACATTATCTTAATAAACGCCCTCACCACTATAATTTTCCTAGGAACAACATTCAACATCCACTCCCCAGAACTCTACACAACCCTCTTCACCATCAAAACCCTACTCCTAACCTCCCTATTCCTATGAATTCGATCAACATACCCCCGATTCCGCTACGACCAACTCATGCACCTTCTATGAAAAAATTTCCTGCCACTCACCCTAGCACTACTAATATGACACATCTCCGTACCCATTGCAACCTCCGGCATTCCCCCACAAACCTAAGAAATATGTCTGACAAAAGAGTTACTTTGATAGAGTAAAAAATAGAGGTCTAAATCCCCTTATTTCTAGGATTATGGGAGTTGAACCCACCCCTGAGAATCCAAAATTCTCCGTGCCACCCATCACACCCTATCCTAAAGTAAGGTCAGCTAAATAAGCTATCGGGCCCATACCCCGAAAATGTTGGTTATACCCTTCCCGTACTAATTAACCCCTTGGCCCAACCCATCATTTACCCCACCATCTTCACAGGCACGCTCATTACAGCACTGAGCTCCCACTGATTCTTTGCCTGACTGGGACTAGAAATAAATATACTCGCTTTCATCCCAGTCCTAACCAAAAAAACAAGCCCCCGCTCCACAGAAGCCGCCATTAAATATTTCCTCACACAGGCAACCGCATCCATAATCCTCCTGATAGCCATCCTCTACAACAACATACTTTCCGGACAGTGAACCACAACCAACACCACCAACCCATATTCATCTCTAATAATCGTAACCGCCCTAGCAATGAAGCTAGGAATAGCCCCCTTCCACTTTTGAGTCCCAGAAGTCACCCAAGGAGTCCCCCTGACATCCGGCTTACTCCTCCTTACATGACAAAAATTAGCCCCCATTTCAATTATATACCAAATATCTTCATCGGTAGACACAAACATCCTCCTCACCCTCTCAATTCTATCTATCCTAGTAGGCGGCTGAGGCGGACTAAACCAAACCCAACTACGCAAAATCCTGGCATACTCCTCAATCACCCATATAGGATGAATAATAGCAGTACTACCATATAACCCAGACATCACTATCCTCAACCTAATCATCTACATCATCCTGACAACTACCGCATTCCTAATCCTCGACTTAAACTCTAGTGTCACAATCCTAATATTAACCCGCACCTGGAACAAGCTGACATGACTAATACCCTTAATCCCATCAACCTTATTATCCCTAGGGGGCCTGCCACCACTAACCGGCTTCCTGCCCAAATGAGCCATCATTGAAGAATTTGCAAAAAATGGCAATCTCATTACCCCCACAATCATGGCTATTATCACCCTCCTCAACCTCTACTTCTACGTACGCCTAATCTACGCCACCTCAATCACACTACTCCCCATATCTAACAACGCAAAAATGAAATGACAGTTCGAAAACACAAAACCCACCCCTCTTCTCCCCACACTCACCATTCTTACCACCCTACTCCTACCTATCTCCCCTCTCATCCTATCTATCTCATAGAAATTTAGGTTAACACAGACCAAGAGCCTTCAAAGCCCTCAGCAAGTCACAGCACTTAATTTCTGTAACACTAAGGACTGCAAAGCCCCGCTCTGCATCAACTGAACGCAAACCAGCCACTTTAATTAAGCTAAGCCCTCCCTAGACCGATGGGACTTAAACCCACAAACATTTAGTTAACAGCTAAACACCCTAATCAATTGGCTTCAGTCCACTTCTCCCGCCGCGGGGAAAAAGGCGGGAGAAGCCCCGGCAGGCCTTAAAGCTGCTCCTTCGAATTTGCAATTCAACATGACAATCACCTCGGGGCTGGTAAAAAGAGGTCTAACCCCTGTTCTTAGATTTACAGCCTAATGCCTTAACTCGGCCATTTTACCCCCCCCCCCCCTTTTTTTCTCCACTAATGTTCGCCGACCGCTGGCTATTCTCCACGAACCACAAAGACATCGGGACACTATACCTGTTATTCGGCGCATGGGCTGGAGTCCTAGGCACTGCCCTAAGCCTCCTCATTCGAGCTGAACTGGGCCAACCCGGCAACCTTCTAGGCAATGACCATATCTACAATGTCATCGTCACAGCTCATGCATTCGTAATAATTTTCTTTATAGTCATACCCATTATAATTGGAGGCTTTGGCAACTGACTAGTGCCCCTAATAATCGGCGCCCCCGATATAGCATTCCCGCGCATAAATAATATAAGCTTCTGACTCCTCCCCCCCTCCTTTCTCCTACTGCTCGCTTCTGCTACAGTAGAGGCTGGCGCAGGAACAGGCTGAACAGTCTATCCGCCCCTAGCAGGAAACTACTCTCACCCAGGAGCCTCTGTAGACTTAACAATCTTCTCTTTACACCTAGCAGGCATTTCCTCTATCCTAGGAGCTATCAATTTCATCACAACAATTATTAATATAAAACCCCCTGCAATATCCCAATACCAAACCCCCCTCTTCGTCTGATCAGTCTTGATCACAGCAGTCCTACTTCTCCTTTCCCTCCCAGTCCTAGCCGCTGGCATCACCATACTACTAACAGATCGCAACCTAAACACCACATTCTTTGACCCAGCCGGAGGTGGAGATCCCATCCTATATCAGCACCTATTCTGATTTTTTGGCCACCCTGAAGTCTACATTCTCATCCTGCCGGGTTTCGGCATAATCTCCCACATCGTAACACACTATTCCGGAAAAGAAGAGCCATTTGGGTACATAGGCATAGTCTGAGCCATAGTCTCAATTGGCTTCCTGGGCTTTATCGTATGGGCCCACCACATATTCACAGTAGGAATAGACGTGGACACACGAGCCTACTTCACCTCCGCTACCATAATCATTGCCATCCCCACCGGCGTCAAAGTATTTAGCTGACTCGCTACACTCCACGGAAGCAACACTAAATGATCTGCCGCAATCCTCTGAGCCTTAGGATTCATTTTCCTCTTCACCGTAGGCGGCCTAACAGGCATCGTACTAGCAAACTCATCACTAGACATTGTATTACACGATACATACTACGTTGTAGCCCACTTTCATTACGTCCTATCAATAGGAGCTGTATTCGCCATCATGGGAGGCTTCATCCACTGGTTCCCACTATTCTCAGGCTACACCTTAGACCAGACCTATGCTAAAATTCACTTCATCACCATATTTATCGGCGTAAATTTAACTTTCTTCCCACAACATTTCCTCGGCCTGTCAGGCATACCCCGACGCTACTCCGACTACCCCGACGCGTACACCACCTGAAATATTTTATCATCCGCAGGCTCATTTATCTCCCTAACAGCAGTCATACTAATAATTTTCATAATTTGAGAAGCCTTCGCCTCAAAACGAAAAGTCCCAATAGTTGAACAACCCTCCACAAGCCTAGAGTGATTGTACGGATGCCCCCCACCCTACCACACATTTGAAGAACCCGTCTATATAAAACCAGAACAAAAAAGGAAGGAATCGAACCTCCTAAAGCTGGTTTCAAGCCAACCCCACAACCTCCATGACTTTTTCAAGAGATACTAGAAAAACCATTTCATGACTTTGTCAAAGTTAAGTTACAGGCCAAACCCTGTGTATCTTAATGGCGCACGCAGCACAGGTAGGTTTACAAGACGCTACCTCTCCTATCATAGAAGAATTGGTCATCTTTCACGACCACGCCCTCATAATCATTTTCCTAATCTGCTTCCTAGTCCTGTACGCCCTATTCCTAACACTCACAACAAAACTCACCAACACCAGCATCTCAGACGCCCAAGAGATAGAGACTATTTGAACTATCCTACCGGCCATCATCCTAATTCTAATCGCCCTCCCATCCCTACGCATCCTCTACTTAACAGACGAGATCAACGACCCTTCCTTCACCATCAAATCAATCGGTCATCAATGATACTGAACCTACGAGTACACTGACTACGGTGGATTGATCTTCAACTCTTACATGCTCCCACCACTATTCCTAGAACCAGGCGACCTTCGACTCCTCGACGTCGACAACCGAGTAGTCCTCCCAGTCGAAGCTCCCGTTCGCATAATAATCACATCCCAAGACGTCTTACACTCATGAACTGTACCCTCACTAGGCCTGAAAACGGACGCAATCCCCGGACGCCTAAACCAAACCACATTCACTGCCACGCGACCAGGAGTGTACTATGGCCAATGCTCAGAAATCTGTGGAGCTAACCACAGCTTTATGCCTATCGTCCTAGAACTAATCCCCCTAAAAATCTTCGAAATAGGGCCCGTATTCACTTTATAACTTCCCCCACCCCCACAACCCATCCTACCCCCTTTCCTGAGGCCCACTGCAAAGCTAATCTAGCATTAACCTTTTAAGTTAAAGACTAAGAGAATCAACCCCTCTTTGCAGTGAAATGCCCCAACTAAATACCACCACATGGCCCACCATCATCACCCCAATACTCCTTGCACTATTCCTCATCACTCAACTAAAACTACTAAACTCACACCTCCACCCACCCACCCCACCAAAATTCACTAAACCAAAACTCCACGCCAAACCCTGAGGACCAAAATGAACGAAAGTCTATTTACCCCATTCATTACCCCCACAGTACTAGGCCTCCCCGCCGCAGTACTAGTCATCTTATTTCCCCCCTTACTGATCCCCACCTCCAAACATCTCATCAACAACCGACTAATTATTATCCAACAATGACTAATCCGACTCATCCTAAAACAAATAATAACCACCCATAACGCTAAAGGACGAACTTGATCCCTCATACTAACGTCCCTAATCATTTTCATCGCCTCAACCAACCTCCTAGGACTCCTCCCCTACTCATTTACACCAACCACCCAACTATCCATAAATTTAGCTATAGCAATTCCCTTATGAGCAAGCACGGTAGCTATGGGCCTTCGCTTCAAAGCCAAAATTACCCTAACCCACCTCTTACCACAAGGTACCCCCACACCTCTCATCCCTATACTAATTATTATTGAAACCGTCAGCCTTTTCATTCAACCACTAGCCTTAGCCGTACGCCTAACTGCTAACATCACTGCAGGCCACCTACTCATGCACCTAATCGGAAGCTCTGCACTAGCTATACTAGCCATCAACCTCCCCCTAACCCTCATCACCCTTACAATCTTAACCCTGCTAACAATCCTGGAGACTGCCATCGCCCTAATTCAAGCCTACGTCTTCACACTTCTAGTAAGCCTCTACCTGCACGACAACTCATAATGGCCCATCAATCACACGCCTACCACATAGTAAAACCTAGCCCATGACCCCTAACAGGAGCTCTCTCAGCCCTCCTAACAACATCTGGCCTAACCATGTGATTCCACTTCCACTCCACAACCCTACTATTAACAGGCCTACTAACCAATGCACTAACCATATACCAATGGTGACGAGATGTAGTGCGAGAAAGCACATACCAAGGCCACCACACACTACCCGTCCAAAAAGGCCTCCGATATGGAATAATCCTATTCATCACTTCAGAAGTCTTTTTCTTCGCCGGATTCTTCTGAGCATTCTACCACTCCAGCCTAGCCCCCACCCCTCAACTTGGAGGACACTGACCCCCAACAGGCATTATCCCCCTCAACCCCCTAGAAGTCCCACTCCTAAACACATCCGTACTACTCGCATCAGGAGTCTCAATTACCTGAGCCCATCACAGCCTGATGGAAAATAATCGAACCCAAATAATTCAAGCACTACTCATCACAATCTTACTAGGCATCTACTTCACTCTCCTTCAGGCTTCAGAATACATTGAAGCTCCTTTCACCATCTCTGACGGCATCTACGGCTCAACATTCTTCATAGCCACGGGATTCCACGGCCTCCACGTCATTATCGGATCAACTTTCCTCACTGTATGCCTAGCCCGCCAGCTATTATTCCACTTCACATCCAAACATCACTTTGGCTTTGAGGCCGCCGCCTGATACTGGCACTTTGTAGACGTAGTCTGACTGTTTCTGTACGTCTCCATCTACTGATGAGGTTCCTACTCTTTTAGTATAAACAGTACCGTTAACTTCCAATTAACTAGTTTTGACAACGCCCAAAAAAGAGTAATTAACTTCGTCCTAGCTCTAACAGTCAACACCCTCCTAGCCCTGCTACTAATAACCATCACATTCTGACTACCACAACTCTACCCCTACATAGAAAAATCCGACCCATACGAATGTGGATTTGACCCCGCATACCCCGCTCGCATTCCTTTCTCCATAAAATTTTTCTTAGTAGCCATCACCTTCCTACTATTCGACCTAGAAATCGCCCTGCTACTACCCCTGCCATGGGCCCTACAAACAACCAACTTACCACTAATAACTACATCATCACTTATATTAATTATCATCCTAGCCCTAGGCCTAACTTACGAATGATCACAAAAAGGATTAGACTGAGCCGAATTGGTAAATAGTTTAAACAAAACAAATGATTTCGACTCATTAAATTATGACAGCCATATTTACCAAATGCCCCTTATCTACATAAATATCACACTAGCATTCACCATATCACTCCTAGGCATACTAGTCTACCGCTCACACCTAATATCTTCTCTACTATGTCTAGAAGGAATAATATTATCATTGTTCATTATAATTACTCTCATAACCCTCAACACCCACTCTCTCCTAGCTAACATCATACCCATCACCATGCTAGTCTTCGCTGCCTGCGAAGCAGCAGTAGGCCTCGCCCTACTAGCCTCAATCTCCAATACATACGGCCTAGACTACGTCAACAACCTAAACCTACTTCAATGCTAAAACTAATTATCCCAACAATCATACTGCTGCCCCTAACATGACTCTCCAAAACGCACATAATCTGAATCAACACCACCACCCACAGCCTAATCATCAGCTCCATCCCCCTACTATTCCTCAATCAAACCAACAGCAACCTGTACAGCTACTCCCTTCTTTTCTCCTCCGACCCCTTATCAACCCCCCTTCTAATACTAACAACCTGACTCCTACCCCTCATAATTATAGCAAGCCAACACCATCTATCCAACGAACCCCCATCACGAAAAAAATTATACCTCACCATACTAATCTCTCTTCAAATCTCCCTAATCATAACATTCACAGCCACAGAGCTAATTATATTTTATATCCTCTTCGAAACCACTCTCATCCCCACCCTAGTCATTATCACCCGCTGAGGCAACCAGCCAGAGCGCTTAAATGCAGGCACATACTTTCTATTCTACACACTAGTAGGCTCCCTCCCCCTACTCATTGCCCTAATCCACACCTACAACACCCTAGGCTCGCTTAACATTGTATTACTAACTCTCACCGCCCGGGAGCTAACAGACTCCTGATCCAACAGCCTAATATGACTAGCGTACACAATAGCTTTCATAGTAAAAATACCCCTCTACGGACTACACCTATGACTCCCTAAAGCCCATGTAGAAGCCCCCATTGCCGGCTCAATAGTACTCGCCGCAGTGCTCTTAAAACTAGGTGGTTACGGTATAATACGCCTTATCCCCATTCTCAATCCCCTAACTAAACACATAGCCTACCCCTTTATCATACTATCCCTATGAGGCATAATCATAACAAGCTCCATCTGCTTACGACAAACCGACCTAAAATCACTCATCGCATACTCCTCAGTCAGCCACATAGCGCTTGTTGTAGCAGCTATCCTCATTCAAACCCCCTGAAGCTTCACCGGCGCAACCACCCTCATAATTGCCCATGGACTCACATCCTCCCTACTGTTCTGCCTAGCAAACTCAAACTACGAACGAACCCACAGCCGCATCATAATCCTCTCTCAAGGCCTTCAAACTCTACTCCCCCTAATAGCCCTCTGATGACTTCTAGCAAGCCTCACTAACCTTGCCCTACCACCCACCATCAACCTACTAGGAGAACTCTCCGTACTAATAGCCATATTCTCTTGATCTAACATCACCATCCTACTAACAGGACTCAACATACTAATCACAACCCTATACTCTCTCTATATATTCACCACAACACAACGAGGTACACCCACACATCACACCAACAACATAAAACCTTCTTTCACACGTGAAAACACCCTCATGCTCATACACCTATCCCCCATTCTCCTCTTGTCCCTCAACCCCAGCATCATCGCTGGATTCGCCTACTGTAAATATAGTTTAACCAAAACATCAGATTGTGAATCTAATAATAGGGCCCACAACCCCTTATTTACCGAGAAAGCTCACAAGAACTGCTAACTCTCACCCCATGTGTAACAACATGGCTTTCTCAACTTTTAAAGGATAACAGCTATCCCTTGGTCTTAGGACCCAAAAATTTTGGTGCAACTCCAAATAAAAGTAACAGCCATGTTTACCACCATAACTGCCCTCACCTTGACTTCCCTAATCCCCCCCATTACCGCTACCCTCATTAACCCCAACAAAAAAAACTCATACCCCCACTATGTAAAAACTGCCATCGCATCCGCCTTTACTATCAGCCTTATCCCAACAACAATATTTATCTGCCTAGGACAAGAAACCATCGTCACAAACTGATGCTGAACAACCACCCAGACACTACAACTCTCACTAAGCTTCAAACTTGACTACTTCTCCATAACATTCCTCCCCGTAGCACTACTCATCACTTGATCCATTATAGAATTTTCACTATGGTATATAGCCTCAGACCCAAACATCAACCAATTTCTCAAATTCCTCCTTATTTTCCTAATCACCATAATTATCCTAGTCACTGCCAATAACCTACTCCAACTCTTCATCGGCTGAGAGGGCGTAGGGATCATATCCTTCCTGCTCATTAGTTGATGATACGCCCGAACAGACGCCAACACGGCAGCTATTCAAGCAATCCTATACAATCGTATCGGCGATATTGGCTTCATCCTGGCTCTAGCATGATTCCTCCTACACTCCAACTCATGGGAACTACAACAAGTATTCCTCCTAAACAATAACCCTAACCTCCTCCCACTACTAGGACTCCTCCTAGCCGCAGCTGGCAAATCAGCCCAACTAGGCCTTCACCCCTGACTACCCTCAGCCATAGAAGGCCCAACCCCCGTCTCAGCCCTACTTCACTCAAGCACCATGGTCGTGGCTGGGGTCTTCCTACTCATCCGCTTTCACCCATTAACAGAAAACAGCCCACATATCCAAACCCTTACACTATGCTTAGGGGCCATCACCACCCTGTTCGCAGCAATCTGCGCCCTCACACAAAACGACATTAAGAAAATCGTAGCTTTCTCCACCTCAAGTCAACTAGGACTTATAATGGTCACAATTGGCATTAACCAGCCACACCTGGCACTCCTCCACATCTGCACCCACGCCTTCTTCAAAGCCCTTTTATTCATATGTTCTGGGTCCATCATCCACAACCTCAACAATGAGCAAGACATCCGAAAAATAGGAGGACTACTCAAAACCATACCCCTAACCTCAACCTCCCTCACTATCAGCAGCCTAGCCCTCGCAGGAATACCCTTCCTCTCAGGCTTCTACTCCAAAGACCTCATTATCGAGACCGCAAACATATCCTATACCAACACCTGAGCCCTGTCTATCACTCTCATCGCCACCTCCTTAACAGGCGCCTACAGCACTCGAATAATCCTCCACACCCTTACAAGCAAACCCCACTTCCCAACCCCAATCTCTATCAATGAAAACAACCCCACTCTACTTAAACCCATCAAGCGCCTTATGCTAGGAAGCCTATTCGCAGGATTCCTAATCACCAACAACATCCCCCCTATATCCCTGCCCCAAGTAACAACCCCCCCTTACCTAAAACTCGCAGCTCTAGCTGCCACCCTCCTAGGTCTCCTAGTAGCCCTAGACTTAAACTACCTAGCCAACAAACTCAAGACAAAAACCCCTCCACCCACATTCTATTTCTCCATCATACTCGGATTCTACCCTAGCATCATCCACCGCATAATCCCCCACCTAAGCCTTCTCATAAGCCAAAACTTATCCCTACTCCTACTAGACCTAACCTGACTAAAAAAACTAATACCCAAAACAATCTCACAACACCAAACCTCAGCCTCCATCACTATTTCAACCCAAAAAGGTTTAATCAAACTCTACTTCCTCTCTTTCCTCATCCCACTCCTCCTAATCCTCCTTATAATCTCATAACCTATTACCCCGAGCAATCTCAATTACAACATAAACACCAACAAATAACGTTCAACCAGTAACCACCACCAACCAACGCCCATAATCATATAAAGCCCCCGCACCAATAGGATCCTCCCGAATCAACCCCGACCCTTCCCCTTCATAAATTATCCAGCTCCCCACGCTATTAAAATTCACCACTACCACCACTCCATCATACTCTTTTACCCACAACACCAGCCCCACTTCCATCACTAATCCCACCAGAACACTCACCAATACCTCAACCCCTGACCCCCATGCCTCAGGATATTCCTCAATAGCTATTGCCGTAGTATACCCAAAAACAACCATCATACCCCCTAAATAAATTAAAAAAACCATTAAACCCATATAACCTCCCCCACAATTTAAAATAACTGCACACCCAACCGCACCACTAATAATCAACACTAAACCCCCATAAATAGGAGAGGGCTTAGAAGAAAACCCCACGAACCCTATCACTAAAATTACACTCAACAGAAACAAAGCATATGTCATTGTTCTCGCATAGACTGTGACTATGACCAATGGTATGAAAAAACATCGTTGTACCTCAACTACAAGAACACTAATGACCTCAACACGTAAAACCAACCCACTAATAAAATTAATCAACCACTCACTTATCGACCTCCCCACCCCATCAAACATCTCCGCATGATGGAACTTCGGCTCACTCCTAGGCGCCTGCTTAATCATCCAAATCACCACTGGACTATTCCTAGCTATACATTATTCACCAGACGCCTCCACTGCCTTTTCATCAATCGCCCACATCACTCGAGATGTAAACTACGGCTGAATAATTCGCCACCTCCACGCTAACGGCGCCTCAATATTCTTTATCTGCCTCTTCTTACATATCGGCCGAGGCCTATACTATGGCTCATTCACCCACCTAGAAACCTGAAACATCGGCATCATCCTACTATTTACAACTATAATAACAGCCTTCATAGGTTACGTCCTCCCATGAGGCCAAATATCCTTCTGAGGAGCCACAGTAATCACAAATCTACTGTCCGCCATCCCATACATTGGAACAGACCTGGTCCAATGAGTCTGAGGTGGCTACTCAGTAAATAGCCCCACTCTAACACGATTCTTCACCCTACACTTCATACTACCCTTCATTATTACAGCCCTAACAACTCTACACCTCTTATTCCTACACGAAACAGGATCAAATAACCCCCTGGGAATCCCCTCCCATTCCGACAAAATCACCTTCCACCCCTACTACACAATCAAAGACATCCTAGGCCTACTCCTTTTTCTCCTCGCCCTAATAACACTAACACTACTCTCACCAGACCTCCTAAGCGACCCAGACAACTACACCTTAGCTAACCCCCTAAGCACCCCACCCCACATTAAACCCGAATGATATTTCCTATTCGCCTACGCAATCCTACGATCCGTCCCCAACAAACTAGGAGGTGTAATAGCCCTCATACTATCCATCCTAATCCTAACAACAATCCCTGCCCTTCACATGTCCAAGCAACAGAGCATAACATTTCGCCCATTGAGCCAATTCCTATATTGACTTTTAATCGCCGACCTTCTAATTCTCACCTGAATTGGAGGGCAACCAGTAAGCTACCCCTTCATCACCATTAGCCAAGTAGCATCCACATTGTACTTCACTACTATCCTTCTACTTATACCAGCCTCTTCCCTGATCGAAAACCACATACTCAAATGAACCTGCCCCTGTAGTACAAATAAGTACACCAGCCTTGTAACCTGAAAATGAAGACCCTCTTCCATGGGCAAAAAAAATCAGAGAAAAAGCACTTAACTTCACCGTCAGCCCCCAAAGCCAACATTCTAATTTTAAACTACTCTCTGTTCTTTCATGGGGGACCAGATTTGGGTGCCACCCCAGTACTGACCCATTTCTAACGGCCTATGTATTTCGTACATTCCTGCTAGCCAACATGAATATCACCCAACACAACAATCGCTTAACCAACTATAATGCATACAAAACTCCAACCACACTCGACCTCCACACCCCGCTTACAAGCAAGTACCCCCCCATGCCCCCCCACCCAAACACATACACCGATCTCTCCACATAACCCCTCAACCCCCAGCATATCAACAGACCAAACAAACCTTAAAGTACATAGCACATACTATCCTAACCGCACATAGCACATCCCGTTAAAACCCTGCTCATCCCCACGGATGCCCCCCCTCAGTTAGTAATCCCTTACTCACCATCCTCCGTGAAATCAATATCCCGCACAAGAGTGCTACTCCCCTCGCTCCGGGCCCATAAAACCTGGGGGTAGCTAAAGTGAGCTGTATCCGGCATCTGGTTCTTACTTCAGGGCCATAAAACCCAAGATCGCCCACACGTTCCCCTTAAATAAGACATCACGATGGATCACAGGCCTATCACCCTATTAATCACTCACGGGAGCTCTCCATGCATCTGGTATTTTTTCGGGGGGGGATGCACGCGATAGCATCGCGGGCCGCTGGAACCGGAGCACCCTATGTCGCAGGATCTGTCTTTGATTCCTACCTCATGCCATTATTAATCGCGCCTAATATCCAATATCCTAGCCCCACCCTCAGTGTTTGAAGCTGCTATTTAATTTATGCTAGAGGACATAAAATTACCAAAAAAAAATAAACGAACTCTCAACAACCCTACCCCATCAACCCAACAAAATCCAATTTTTATCTTTAGGCTATGTGCACTTTCAACAGGCACCCCTCAACTAACACAATCTCCTTCTTATCCCACCCACCAACCCCCCCCCCCCCTTCCTCCCTCTTTCTCCATTTTCCCCACAAACACCGCTACTACCCCCACACCCCAGACCAACCCAACCCAAAAGACACCCCGCACG